>NW_009218764.1:0-34321 GCF_000690835.1 Fulmarus glacialis
CAACCTTAATGATTCTATGATTCTGTGTGATCCCATGTAACCTCCTTTAGGGAACGTGAGAGACCCCTGGTTGGAACCCATGGGGCTTTCTTCAGCTGAAGTAAATGAAATCTGGAGGAAATCCCTATCAATCTGAAAGTTGACGTTGATAGGGAGGAAGTCGTTCCATCTTCATGAAACATCTCTTCTGAATTCTTATAATAACTGCTAATTGCTTTCTGCATTCTAATTCTCCTTCCCAGTTACTTTAATTACAGTTCACTATGGTAAAAGTACCTGTCTCTTTTGCTGTCTGAGTTAATCCAAGAGGAGGAAGAATAAAAATTTAAAAAAAAAGTTTTTTTTTAAATTCCTTTATTTATTCCACGTCCTTGTAATACCCAATCATGTTGTAGGTCAGTTTTCTGGTTTTAGTTTTCCAAATACACACCTCTGCGTAAATCAGTAGATCGTTAGATAATAGGAGGAGTTGGCTTTAAATAACTTCTGATGACAAGCACAGTATCTCTTTTTTCCAAGTTCTGTAAATATTTTCAAGGTGAGTTAATTCACGTTTGCCAAAATGAGCCAGATTTATACTTGTGTGAGGGCAAAAGTAGTCACTAATGTGCTTTAATGCATATGAGTTAAGTCACTTCATGTAAGTGCATGATTATTAGAAGGATTTTAAAGAATAGTCTGGGAAAAAGTGAAGATAATGGCTTTTTGATGGGTAAATTAATATAAATTGTGCCAGTCTACAGAAATACAGACTGAGACGGTGTGAAGCAGTGAAGCTGGTATAAGGAGCTTGTAGTTTTCCAGATGCTTGTACCTGACATTTTATACCGCAGCGCTTACACAGCAGCACCACGCAAATTTCAGTGCATCAAGCATTCAGTTTCCATGCCAGGATTAAATTACTCAAGTTTGTTTGAAGTTCTGGACTGTTGCAATTTTAAACCACTAGTGTTTTGTCATGTGTCCTTGTGTAGGAAGATTCCTATTGCATTTAATAAAAATTGAGTTATGATGAATTAATGATTATAACCATCTCTGGGCTGCAGCACATCTGAAGCCTGCAAATCTGTTTATGCTTAAGATATATGTAACCGATTAGCTTGAATGACAGTCCTATTACATCTTAGTGTCTGGTCTTGGTACATTGTTAACCATGCCTCTCTAGCAGGTAAAGAAAGATAAAATGGTAGTATTTTCTCCAAGGAAACCAAACTAATCATCCACTTCTCGATCTTGGGCTAGAAATGCAACATTATTCCTGAAGGACTTCAGACTATAACCCTCTAAGATGCTTTCTTCAAACATACAGCTATTGAGCTGTGCAAGAGCACTTAGGAGGAACGCAAGAAAGTTGTTTTTGTTTGGCTGGTAGATCATCATAGCTAAGACAAGACTATCATCGTATTGATACTTCCTTAGCATGTGTCATTTAGATAACGTTCCTCTTCTTTTTTTTTACCTTTAATCTTTTGTGTTACTTTGTTTTGATATTGTCTCAACTAGGCTCTTGATGTTGAAGAGAAGATACTTTCATAGATCCATAAAATATATACATCACTTTGTATGAACAAAAAGTTTGACTCTGTGCAAATGAGCATTTGCATTTATACAGTGCAATAATGAGTTTATGTATTTGTAAGTGTGCATGACTCCTAATTATGAAACCCCACAAAGGATCTGAAGTGACCATTTGGCTCAAAACTTCTCTCCAGCCAGCCCCAACTAAATCATCTAGCCTGCCTCTGCATGCTTTGCTTCTCTTAAATCTTTAGACATTATGGGTACAGTTTTAGTATTGATAATAGCTCACACTAATTTTTACACTTTTTTTGTAAAAAATGCCAATGCAAAAAAGTCGTTTATGTGAGACCACTAGGAGAATGCTTTAAAAATTGTAGTAATTTGTGAGCCCAGTCACATAAAGCGTGACTTGAGTACGGTTGGTTAAAGGTGAGCTACAAGAGCAACACTTAATTCCAAGTTTAAATTAAGGTATTAACTAACAGAGCTTGAGACAGGAGATTACAGAGACTGTGGCTTAGTTTGGTACGGAGTACTACTACATTGAAATTCATGCCTAAGCTTGTGCTTTTTTCCTCCTTGCACAAGTTATCTCTGTTTGGAAATTCTAGTTCTGATCCTTTCCTACTAACAGAAGCTAATGTTAGAAGTCCTGACTTTGAATTTGTGACCTAAACCCAATAAAACTGTACAGAACAACAGTACTTCCTCATTGAAACAAAGAAATCTAACCCTTTAAAGAGCTACTTCAGCACGGTCTAGACTCTAGAACAGAGCCATGGGAGACAGACTTTGACTGACTGATTTTATTTTAACATATGGAAGATGCTGGATAATCTTCCGTTAATCAGCTCCACAAATCAACAGGTGGTGAAAGATAGGTTCTTCCCATGTGTTAGTGAAGGGTCAGATAGTGTATTGCTGACAGTTTTGAGCCATGTATGGAGAATATTCCTACCTTCTGTTCATCAATAGGGAAGCAAACATTACATGTTTATATTTATATTCAATAAAATTGAGTCCATATGTATTTTTTGTCCTCTACCTTATGGCTAATTGGTAATGTGGAACTAAGCTGCAATGGACTGGACATGCATGCTACCGAGAGTACAAATCTGTATTTTCTTCTTAATAGGTTTTAAAAGCACATAAGGCTTTTTCTGCTGCAGCAGCAGCACTGATTTTATGACATTTTTTACATGTGGCAGGTCCCTAAACACTGTTCACCACAATGGATGGAATGGGTGCAAATGTATTGCTGTGGGTGGAGCAGTAAGAGGACATTGGAAGAGGGAACTGGCTCTGTGATGCAAATCCTTGAGTACTTTAATTGCAGGATAGATAGGAACAAATGTTTCATGTTTGCTGTTCTGCGGGGTGTCAAGCCAGTTGTGGGGAGAAAAATAACTTGCATAAATTAAGTTTTTACACAGTAGTATTTTGTGTTACTCCTTTGTTTTGCAAATTTCAAGTAGTTCTATTGTGCTTGCCAGTAAAATAAACAGATTACAGGAACAGAGAAAAAACCCCTTCATTCTCTTCCAATTAATTTAATTCCTGCTAAAATCCTGTTTATGTTTGGAAATGAATGACTTTGAAACATTCCAGTTCACAGTTCAAATCTTTTGGTTGATACTGGCTCATATACTGAGTGACCTGAATAAAAATAATGAGTAGACAGTAGAATCTTCTGTTGTTGAATTGCCCATTATCTTTCTAAGGTGTTAATTTTTTCACTTCCCTGTATTTGTTAGTTGAAGGATAAATTTAGTATTGTGTAGACAATAACAACATTTCCAATTCCATGGTCATAGTTCTTAATTAATGTTATCAGCACAGTCATTTTTATAGATGCTCTGCATCATGTATCAGCATGGGCCAGATTTTCCTCTGTGACTCAGAAGCTGTTGTTACTATATTGGTGCAGGCAACTGCATTTCTTATTTATGAGGCTGTAGTAGTGGTAGTGAGTTTTCTATATGAATGGAGAATTTGTAAGCCTGCACCAACATTATATAAACCTCTGACAAGTGTTGAAATTTTATTTCAATTATGTGACAGTGTTCTGTTTCTGTCAGAGGGCTCTGTTGTTCTCAAGCATCCCCATACGCGCTTGCTTTCACAGTGTGCTAAAGGTAATTTGTGCCCTTGTGTATTTTGTTGGGATAGTGGTGAAGTTTTCATTTTGGTAAGAACATACTCTGTCACTCTCACTTCTCTTATGCCCTGAATTGCTTTGCAGGTGCCACAGTTGAATATTGCTGAAAAAAATACCTAATGCAGATAGTCTGAGATTGTGTGGAAACTACTTGTAATGGTCATGGTGTAATACCTGAAACAGAATAGAGAAGCCTATTTATGCACAAATATAGAAAGCTTGAATTATTCATCAGATGATGGTGAAAAACTAGTGTGTGCATCCTGCCAGGCAGAAAACTAAGTGACTTTAACTGTAGTTCAACAAAGCAGTATGGGTTTTTAAAAAAACATAGCTGTGTGGTTAATTATTACACTGTATCAATTTTACCTGAATTAAGAGAAAGGAAGCAGTATGATTTTTACATTAACAGGATGCACAAAGCCAAACTTAACAGAGTCCTGTTAGGCATTTGAGAGGTACAAGAGACTGCCTGAATTGCCTGTTTCCTGTGTGCTGCCTGTACCTCTTGGGATGATGATGTTCTCCAGTTCTATGTGGAGATCACAGCTAAGAAGGGTAATAAGATAAGCCCCTTCTGGCTAAAAAAAGAACAGTGGTGCTAAGCTTGAGGATGAAGCATGTGTAGGCTCTTGTGCTGGTTTTGGCTGGGGTAGAGTTAATTTTCTTCCTAGTAGTTGGCATAGTGCTATGTTTGGGATTTGTGCTGAAAACTGTTGATAACACAGGGATGTTTTTGTTACTGCTGAGCAGTGCTGACACAGAGTCAAGGCCTTTTCTGCTTCTCACCCCATTCCACCAGCGAGCAGGCTCGGGGGGCACAAGAAGCTGGGAGGGGACACAGCCAGGACAGCTGACCCCAACTGACCAAAGGGATATTCCATACCATATGACATCATGCTCAGCATATAAAGCTGGGGGAAGAAGAAGGAAGGGGGGACACTCGGTGTGATGGCGTTTGTCTTCCAAAGTAACCGTTCCGCGTGATGGAGCCCAGCTTTCCTGGAGATGGCTGAACACCTGCCTGCCGATGGGAAGTAGTGAATGAATTCCTTGTTTTGCTTTGCTTGCGTGCGTGGCTTTTGCTTTGCCTATGAAACTGTCTTTATCGCAGCCCACGAGTTTTCTCACTTTTACTCTTCTGATTCTCTTTCCCGATCCCACCGGGCGGGGAGTGAGTGAGCAGCTGTGTGGGGCTCAGTTGCCGGCTGGGGTTAAACCACGACAGCTCTCCTTTGGACTCCCACCTGGAACTGCAAAAGTACGTAAAAACTCCTTTCCTCCTCAGCTAATGAGATCTAGGGGGTTCCCATACTGGTCACCTCCAGTTTTAACCTGCTGAGAACAGCCCCGTAAAGCAGGCAAGTTTCTGACATTCATTCATTGATTTGTCAAAAAGTTTTGTACCGAAGTGAAAGAAAAAGAGATGATCTCTCCTAGTTCAGAATGAATAATTAAGGATTTTTAAGCTGCTATTTAAATGGAAATGGACAAGTAGGAAATAAACGATGTCTTCGTTCAATCCTAATTTCAGTTCTACTCTTGTAATCCTAAAAATCAGACTTCTAAACAGTGGACTGAATGTCCAGTGTCATTTCAGTAGCACTTGAGCAGGCAGCACTTGATAATGATATTATTGATATCATTATATAGAGAGTTGAATTTAATAATAAAAAATAAGGAATTATGTAATCTTTTTTTATGTTTTTCATATAGATATACAATTATTTTAATTTCCATATTAATAATGACTTGAAAAAAAAAATGAAGTTAGAACATCAAGACACAACTAAATACATGTTTCATAGAAAGAAAGTGAGGAAAAATGTTAAACCAATTCTAAGTTTTAATTAGAAAAAGATTAACTATATAATTGACTTTATTAAAAAAGGCATAATTAGGTCCAATTTTGTTTTTCTGTATTGTAGTTGAAATGTCCCATGTGAGGATTTATAAACCTTAAAACTCTGCAAATGGAGACTCGAATACAGGCACCATATGTTTCACTTCTTCTTTCTTGTTGATTTTAGGGTATTATCAACACTCACAAATAGACAATCCCGGATCCATCTTAAAATTGAAGTACTTGCCATTTTTGTGATGTTTTCCCATGAGGTTTCTCTCTCTGAGATCTGTCTTTTCAACTACCTTTTGCTGTCATTCAGCACTTCTTGCACATTAATTTTATAATGCAAATGCCTCTGAATCCGTCAAAGTTTATTTCAGTCCCTTCTCTGTTTCCATGCTGTTTTCAGTCCCAAGTAGTTTTTAAGGATTGTTCTCAAAAAACATGATTGGTAAAGTATAGTGAGGTTCATAAAGCGATAGTAAGAGTTCATAGTTTCACACTTTTCTGAAAAATCAAAACAAATAGACCATTTCTCTTTTGAATTTTTAGTGGAATTAAAGCTTCACCAGATGGCAACTAGGGCTTTAAGAAAATTTAAGTATCGTGGCATAAATTAACTTCAAAATAAGAAAACTCTAGTATTGGTAGCATCCATAGTGATAAAAGCAATACATAATGGCTTAAGAGTATGTGCGGTGCTTCTAGCTCGTGTCTTATGCCTAAATATATAATTGGCCAGAAAACAAAAGAAATACCACAATAAAAGATTCATATTTTTGGCTACTCTCTTGCAATGCTAAGGCCAAAGCAGTGTAGAGTGTCTACGCTGATACTTTTTTGCAGTGATAGATCTTGGGGATGAAGCTATTCCTAAGTGGAATTGAATTCAGTCATTGTTACGCTTGGTTTTCTACAATGCTAAATTCCTACTGATTTTTGGAAGTTCAAAAATACTTTGACCTTTACTGAAGCCAGTAAGAGCTGTGTGTGTTTAGGACTGTTGAAATCAGACAGAAAGTTGCATGCCAGACCACAGTACACACAAGGCCTAATCTCTCAAGGCTCCATCGTTTAATTGCTGTATTAGCTAGCTAATAGCTAAATTAGACCTCTGCTCTTGAATTGCCCTATGAAGGTGTCTGTCTATTTGTCTTTCTGTCCATGGATGAGAAGTAGCTACTTGACATATTACCTTGTTTTCTTAAAATCAGCCTTCGCAAATACTCTCAGTGTCTTAATTTTTCAGTCTAAGTTTGAAAATGGCAGCTTTTGTTTTCATGTTTTGTGAGTGGCGGTACATGTAACTCAATTCTATCACTGTAACTTCTTTTTTGTTTATGTGCATGTTATAGGAAAATTAAAAGCAAAGGATCATTCTTAGGTGTTTGGCCACTAAAGTGGTAGATGTTAGAAGCATGCTAACAAGCTGAGCGTTTCTCCAATGAGACATCTTACATTGATCCTTTTTGAATCTATGTAGCCTGCTTTTGAATTTCTCCAGTTGTGTTCTTAAATTTCCCGAGTTGCTGAATGTGAATCTTACGCCTCCCTCTTGAAGTGCTGTAGTTCTTACTCAATTACTTCCTTGTCAGTGTGGTCCATATTTTTTCTCCAGTATCTCTCATTTGACAAAGTAAACCTGCATGCTGTTTCATTACTAAGTGGTGAATTTTAATTAGCTTTATAGTTTAATTTCTTCTTGAGAGTGAGTTTATGGCCTCAGTTTTATGAGTCAAGAAGCTACCTTCTGTGAAATCGGTCTGCTTTTTCTCTTTGAGTGAAACAAATTTCTCTGTACAGGATAAGTGCTGAACTGATTTTACAGGCTTTTGTTAGGAAGTTTGACAGGTTTTTTTGATCCAGCTCTGGCCTTGTGATACCACATGTCCTTGGGAGTTCTGTAGTCATTTCTCAGTGAATGGGCTGATGTTAGTATCTTGAGTCATTTGTCATACCACATCCTTCCAAGTGCTTAGGATAAAGAATGTTTTAGGAGGAGCAAGTATTTAGGGTGGTTAGTGCAGCTTTAAGTCTTTTATTCATCTCTGTGCTTCTTCCTCTGTTCAGATTTGAGTGGGTATAATTTTGGCTGCAAGATTTCATGCTACTTGTTTTTCATTAAGTTGAAAACTCCATCTGGAGAGGGTATTAATCCAAAATGTTATTCTGGTGCAGCTTGTTTTGGAGTTATTTGTTTTGGAGTGGGACTGATTTGACCAGTGGTATGTGTATTGGGTTTGCATGGCAAGGTTTTAGTAGCAGGGGGGCTATAGGGGTGGCTTCTGTGAGAAGCTGCTGGAAGCTTCCCGTATGTGCGATAGAGCCAATGCCAGCCGGCTCCAAGATGGACCCACCGCTGGCCAAGGCTGAGCCCATCAGCGACGGTGGTAGCCCGTGCTGGGAGCAGGCTCCTGGCAGGACCTCTGGAGAGAGGAGCCCATGCTGGAGCGGGTTTGCTGGCAGGACTTGTGACCCTGTGGGGTCCCACGCTGGAGCAGTCTGTTCCTGAAGGACTGCACTCTCTGGTGGGCACCTGGTGTCCAGCCAGGTGTCCAGGGTAAACCCACCACAGTATGTTAAATAAAGAGTGACTTCTTTGGAAATCTTTTTTTAGTATATTTAGATATGGCCATATACTTCCAGTGTTTTTCATGTCCTATTTGATATATGCTGTGTCTTGAGCATGTCTGTGACTTTGGCTCTCTCTCAAACATGTTTATCTTCAGTGGATTCATCTGTTTTCTTACCATTTTTTTCTTTTGTAAGGTCTAATCAAAAAAATTGCTTTGACCTAGATTTCTTGTAAATTCTTTGGATGCTGTTGCACATACTACTTGCAAATTATAGTTTAATATGAATGGGAAGGTTTCAAAATCTATTTTTTTTTTAAATTGCAGTTTTACTGTCAGATGAAGTATTGTGTCACTCTTCCATACGCAGAGTTTGAAAGTAGGTAATTTAGAGTCGGTCTTTTGTGAGCAATTTTTTCCAATATTTAAAATTCCTGTCATATAACAGAGGATCAGTGTGAAGTGTTCTTTGAGGGAATAGTTTCTTTTTCTGTTGCTAGATTAGTTTTGAGGCCTTGTTTTTAATTAACAAAAAAAGCCCAGCAGTGTAATTGCATATGGGGAAGAAAACTAGGGAAAAAGGAAAGATGCTGAGATAAAGCAAAAAGAGAAGTTCCTCAGGATCATCTTAGAGACAGTTTCATGAGTTGCAGTTTTTCATTTTAGATTTTATTTTCATGTGGAAACTGTTTAAAAAAAAAAAAATAAGACTATTATTGCAGAAAGAACGATCTCTTCTTATCTGTAGGCTTTCCCTGCATTTGGCTGCTGCAAAATACAATAGTGAGGTGATAGTCATATGGAAGTGAATAAAAATGTAACAGTTGTAAAGATAAGCCTAATCAGAGACAAAATCTGATACTCGGTAGACTCCTTCCTCCCAGTCTCATGGGAGATGATCCAGTGTGGTCCTGCTGTGCAATCTTTCTATTTTCTGGAGTTTGTCCACTCCCTCCCACCCCCCTTTGGGAGATTGTAATTTCTGGCAGGGATGCCTGCTTAGCAGGGTCCTCGGGGAGAAGATGTGGACGCAGAGCATGCTTCTGCCACCATGGTTGCACATTGCAGGTACCTTTGCTTGCCGTCTGGGCCATTTTGCTCTTGTGTAGCTCATCTTTATAAACATACCCAAAGCCAAGGTCCATATATATACTGAAATTTGTTCTTCCCCCCCCTGCCCTGCCCCTTGCCCCTTTGGGACAAGGTAGCGAATGTGTGTGTTCATAAACCAGCATGACTTGAACAACGCTGGTCTACGTTCTCTAACCCAGGGGTAGACTAAGAGCTTAGAAAGAGTAATTAATATTTAGTTTATTAAAAAAAAATGTAAACTAACATTTTTCTCAAGTTCTGTTTATGTATAGATAAGAGTGTTTTATTTCTATCATCTTCTGCCCCCTTAATTTTAATCTTGGTGAAAGGAAGGATGTCAGTTTTAGAAACCATATTCAGAGCTGTGAAAAACAGCATTCGCTGCAAAATGGGGTTCCTGATGGAAGCAAATATGCTTCCAAATAGTAGTCACTGCTTCCCAAAAGGGCAGGCCCATTGCAATACCCTGCGGTAAGGTGACAGACGGGGCAATCCATGCAATCTGCTTGTCTCACAATTTGCTACATATACTTAGTCCTGAGCCACTTAAAATGAAAATCACTATAAAACCTCATAAGTGGGGTATGTGCCCCACTAAATTTAAGCATTTAAACATGGGGGTTCTGTTCAGCTCATTCATTGCTGGACAAAGGGTTTTTAATTCTGGTTTGCATACGTACATGTGCTGCAGGTATAAGTTACTGATAAAATATAATTATCTTTTCAACCTTTTGAAATTCATTTTGCCAACAGATGAGATTGCAGTTGATACACCCAGATAGATGAGTTGTGATTTCTATATACTTTGTTTGGCAATATTGTACACATTTTCCTGTAAATTCAGGAAATAGGCAGAGAGCTCTTACTGAAATTTACCATATTGAAAACAGGGAGCTGTTTGTATTCTTTGGAAGTGAGGTTCTTTAGCTATGTCAGGGCGATAAACAAACTTCACGTTAATCTGACTTAGTAAGGAGCTTTCAGGATCGCAAGTTAGCAGATTCATAATCTGACTGTTTGTAAACAGATACAGTTGTTGACCTTGTTCATTGTGGATGTGCTTCATCACTGTAGCTTTAGAAGAGCATAATACATTTTCCCCATTACCTAAATTACACAAATAAAAATGGAAGCCAGATCTTTCTGCCATATATTTCTCAAATAACTGCATTATCCCATAGCTGAAGACTTAGTGCTGTTTTCATGTTCTTATGCAATGCTTTTAATCCTCAGTGATCAACATCCTTTAAGAATTAGAGCATCCAGTTTTTTGTTCCTCTTATTTTTAGGGGCACACAGTACACATACAGTTGTGCTGCTTAGAAGCCACTGTGTGAAATAAATTGATTAATAACAAGCTGTATTTAAGGGTTCCTCTGCTGGACCTGTTGTCTCTTTCTATTACTTTCTATTCTTGTTTTTATTATGCAAAATAAATTGTGTTTATCATTTAGCTGGCTAAGAAAAGATGAACGCCAAACTCTTAAATTCTGCCTCTTTAAAGTGCTGAATGTTAATTGTGTTTCTCATTAGAAACTGTCTTGAGAGGCAATACGACTATAGTATAATTGCTTGAAAGCAAAACATCTGCAAGACTGAAGCAACATCAAGTAGATCTGTTTTCTAATAAGGTACTTGAAAAGAATTAAAATGATTAATATTTTACGTGCCACAGCAATAATATTTTTCAATCCATTGGCTTGTATCTTCTGTTTCTCACACAGAAAGCAGCAAACAGAAGTTGATTAGTGGGAATATCTGAGACGTCTCATCCTCGGAAGTTCGCTTGCATGCCTGTTTCTTTTTGAGATTAAGCTGACCAAAAAAGTGACAGGTTGGGAAATACAGTTCCCATTTTTCCAAGAAAATAGGGCCAGATTTCAGAGACTACATCTTTTTGCATTTTCTGAGACCTAGTTTCATGCCCTGTCAATCCTGTCTGTACTTGTGTCAACAGAGCTTCAGTCCATCAGTGCAGTGATGGTATTCCTGTTGCGTTTTGTACGGGAAGTTGGGTGCCTGGAGGGCTTTTCATATTTCATGCCCATTCAGGGTATCAGCACTTGATCCATATATTGCAGCTGCAGAGTGAGAGTGTAATGGCGACTGTGGATGGTAACTACTGCTCTATAGCAACTAATTTTCCTTTTACATGACCTTTTCACCTCATGATTTAAAAATGTCAAATCCAGAAACAAGTAGGTAGTCAGTGTGCATTATTCGGAAGTGGTGGCTGCAGCCAATTCCCACCACTGATAGAGAAGCAATGCTTTTTTTAACCAAAAGTATACCTGAAGCTGACCGAAGAGCAGATGACTAGATAACATCTTTGTCAGAACAGATTTTTGTTGATTTTATATTCATTGATTTGTGAAGTCTCCCAAAGTCTTGCAGGAGCTGCTGTATTTCTTTATACTTTAAGGACTCCTGCATCTTCCCAAAGAAAAAGACTAGCCCCTGATATTGGGGAGCTTTTCACCACTGTGAAGGTGGCATGCAACACATCACGTCCTGGCATATTGCTTCTTGCAATTAGTGGACAGATACTCTGTAAAGCATAACTGAGTAGCTCTATAGGAAACTGAAGCATCTGTCTCCCACCTACTTGCTGTCTTGGCTTCATGCCTCTCGCATTCCTGACAGCAGTGTAGCCTTGCTTCACTAGAAGAGTTGACTGTGACTTCTGGATGTGAAACCATCAAAGTAGGTATTTTGGATCTTGCCTTCAGGTGTTTTAGTCCTTCACTGAATCTCTCCTTGCTCAGTGTGGTAGAATGCCAACTGCTGCTATTTTAATTCACACTAAATAACAACTGAGTCCATCAAAGTGAGTGGAACTACTTAAAAAATTAGGAGCAAATCTGTAAATGGAGTTTCAAAATCTGGTTCAAGGTAATCTGAAAGAGATGTAATGAGAAATAGGAAAACAACCATCTTGCAAACCACTGCCTTCTTCACACAGATGCATGTGTGCGCGCACATACAGACATGCATAGCACCTTAGTGTCTCTGATGGAAAATTTGCAATCAGTTCCAATTTGACTTAGCATACTCCACTGTTGCCTACTATTCACAGAAAAGTTTTGGATCTGAGTGACCCATTTTTCTGTATGAAATTGTTGGCTGTAAACCTTTTCGTTGTCTTTTTCCTCAACTAACTCTAATGACTATGGTTGACTCTAGTTCAGCTTCTCCAGCCATTTTAAATAAGTAAAATAGAAGTTCAGTGACAGTGATGATTGATCTGCCTATGTTATAAGGAACCGGGAAACAGTTTGCAATATGTTAAAGACCTGGGTGTTTCCTGGGTATATCCAGTTCCTGTTTTGGGGAAATAAGATGTCATAAATGGCAGAGTTCAGGAGAGAACTGTAGAAGAGAGGTAAGCAAGTCATGACCAAATAAAAAAACACATAATGGAAAGAAACTTCTTTTGGTTCCCTGAACATGATACAGAATGAAAAATGTTTACCAGTGTTCAGGACTAAAAAGAGAACCTGGTCATTCTGCCTTTCTTCCCTTCCACTGCCATTCTAAACAGTCACTTCTAACCAGCGCTCTCTAAACCAGAGTTTTGTGTTTTTAGGCATTATCTTTCACATCATCATGCTACTACGTGCTGCCTTCCCTACTGAGAAACTGTTATAGCACAGTGGACGATAAAGGCTGCCTGCTGTGATGTATGTTGGCTACCCAAGGGCAATGACATCCTTCCTGACTTCACTTCTGAGTTGCTGACTGTGCCTCCCATGAGACCTACATGAAAGATCTTAATAATAAATTGATCCTCAGTTTTGTTACTCTTAGCTGGTGACATAATTAAAAAAAAATCTTAAAAGAAGGAAAAGCATTACAGTTTGTTGTTGTGTACAAAGTAAACAACTAACAAAATTCATTTTGCTAACAGGTAAGAAGAAACTGTTTGCAAGTTAGGACGAGTGGAGGAAAAATGTTTATTTATTCTTCTGTACACAGCTTGGTGATCCCCCCCCCCCCCCCCCCCTCCATGGCTTCCAAAAATGTATTTTAGCATCTGATTTGTGTATGGTTGCTCCAAGCTGCTCATAAATTTAAGCTGATCAAGACTTCTCATTGATCAGACTTTGATTTCTTCTCTCGGGCAAATAAACCCAATAATGCTGTATTTAGCTTCTTGTAGGAATATTCTTTTCATGTATTTACGTAATTGCAGCAGTAGTTTTATCAGTTCTTGATGAATTTGGAATTTCAAAGTATTTCTAAAGGTAAATTTGTTTCTGTTTTAGTTGTCTGATGCTTGATTTTTATTTATTTTACATTTAGTTTTTGGTTTGACTGCTGTTTTTCCTGCTGTCTTGAAAACCTTGTGACACACTGTAGTATTCTGATTATAAAGATTTTACAAAGTTCTGCTGCTGCTGTTGCATTCTGTAGTTTTTAAATGCTGTTTCTCTAAATATATTTTTTTTCCTTGCAAAAAGAACACCACTGTAACATTGTCTCTCTCAACAGAAGGAGAATGGAAATTGAGGGTGGAAAAATTATATTGATTATCAATTAGTCAATTTGATTATCCTACAGCAATAATTTTCTGATCTTTGGTGTTGATGTGCTAGGTTTTTGTTACAACAAAGCTACACTAAGGTTTTGCCTGCTTCCATCTTCTGGGTTGTTCCTGAATCTTTCAGATTCTACTATGCAACAGACATATTTAATTCCAAACAGTTAAAATGAGATGGGTTGTTTGTTTGTTTGTTTGGGTTTTTTTCCCTTTCATTCAGACAATAAATCTTGTACCTTTGGCAAAAAGATTTTTTTTTCCTGCAGAGAGTTGGTGAGGTATTGTACCAATAGCTCCCAAAAGACATCTCTCCAACTCTTGTATTGTGTCTCGGAAGAGGATCAATTCAGATTTTGGCTAGTAAAATAACCACATGCAAAGCTCCTTTGCTGCTTTTTTTTGATGTGAAAAATTCTGAAAAGAAACTTGACATTTCTGAAGTGAAGTAATTTCAACAAATTATGGTCTGTCTATTAAAATCAAACTAAAACTTCCTTCAACATCTTTGCATTGATTAGGCCTTTTGTAATCTCTTTGCTGTGGTGCTATAAACCTCTTCCAGCAGCAGGTATACCATCTTTGGTGAACCAAGGAACCTTCATTTAAGCAATTGACAGGCTTAAGTGTTTATATTAAGATCTGTAATTCCCACGTTTAGCTTTCTGCTGGGAGGAGTTAGATACCGTGCATAATTTTCTTCTTAGGCCAATATATATTAGAAATGGCTTGAATACATATCATTTTGCGTTGGGCAAAGAGTATGAAATACATAATCTCCTGATCACTTTTAGCCTTTTAGCCCTCTTCTGTGTTTACTAAATTTCTGACACCCCTGTGATCCACTGATTCTTCATTCCACCTGTCTGCCAAACACAGCCTTAACATAGTTGAGCACAACATCGTTGGATGTTTTTAGTTTTGGGGTAATCCTCTCTTTTTCTCTTTAGTTTTTGCTGACTTTGTAAAATAATGTCTTCTAAGAATTGTTTCTTCTGTGAGAGTTGACTTTGTAACTTCCCAACTTACCATGAATTCAGTTCTGCTTGGAAAGGAGAACAGTAGGACTTGGTCTGTTGGTCGTTAGAAGTGGAAAGTCACCATGTGACTGCAGCCAGCGTTCTTCAGAATAGGACTGGGGGAGAGAAATTAATGAAGAATCACCTCTAGGGGCCATAGTCATGTATGAGCCTTTTCTGTTATGATAAATCCACTTTAGCTTCAGCTGTGCTTGGTGGGGTGAAAGCTGCATAGTGCCAAGAAGTGGAATATTTCAGTTATTTACAAAACTGGAGATGTAACCTTTGTTCTAAAAAACCAGTTCACCAGTTCTTACAGATCTGGCCCAAAAGGTTTGAGAATGGCACAGTCTATAGTCTGCAGCACTCTTAGATCCGATTCCAGCTGAGAACTTCACTGTATAGTCAGCTTGCTTCTTGAAAAGGACCAGAAGTGGAAAACAGCAAAACTGGATATATATAAATTGTGAAAGGAAAATAAAGTATTGTAAGTATTCTATTTTGTCATTTCTGTATTTATGGCTTTCAAAAGATAGGATAAATACCATGAATGTCATTAAATGAATGGCAGTGGGACAACCACAGTGATTATCAATGAAAGGGATTTTTTGGTGTTAATAGTATAGGAATATATAGGTAGACATGCCAGCTGATTAGGGGAGACTTCTAGTAAGTGAACTGTCTGAGAAGCAGCATTTGTAATACAGTCAGGAAAATCTGCATTATTATATCTTGGGATATGTTCTTCAACCAGCTAGTGACTAAGCATAAATACCCTTCACATTGTATTGAGTAAATGTCATTCTCTTTTTATTTTTCTCCTTTTGAATACCACAGACTAGATTAAGTGAAAGTGCTTGAGTGCCTATTTAGTAAGAAATGGATATATTGAAATCGCTATTTTATATCCTTCTGTACAGTTAAGTGACATCTTTTCTGTAATTTTAGATACAAGTAATTATCACTGGAACTGTAGTTAAAAAGAAAATCAGTATCGTAGCATTAGTTTAAAAGTTGAAATATGAAAATCGGAATCCATATAGTTTTAAGGTGAATCTACTACTGTTGTTGTCTGTAGCATCTGTAATCAGGTACAAAAAAAATTGCCTCTTTTTATGATGATAGCTAATAAACTCTTGTGCTTGACATATTCTGCTTTGTCTGTCTGAGTCATACTCACTCTGCTCCCTTTTGAATTAGTCCAGATAACTACAGCCAAAGCTCATCTCCATTTCTTCATCCTCCAAAGGTTTCTATCTTTGTTTTGGCTGACTGGAGACTCAGGTCTGTATAATTCTGTTCCCTGCCATTGATCACATTTAGCTGACATCATTTTATTCTGAGGAGAGAGGGCTTTTATCTGTTAAAAAATACAATGCTTGTGAAATACTGAACCGAACTTACAGTACCACTACATTTCATAATAGTGCAAAAGAGTACAGGAAAGAGCAGTTCATCTGCTTTGGTCCCAGGAATTGTTTTCTCTCTTCGTCTCTATTTCTGTGGAATTACTTGTGATTCCTGCAGTCCTCTCTCTGCTGCTGTAAATTATATAACTATGTTATATTTTGTCTGCAGCATTAGCAAATGATATATAGAAATCTGATACACAGTTTCTCAAATGGCTCGTAATCAGGCAGAAGTAAGACTGTTGTATTGGGTTTACATGGCAAGGTTTTGGTAGCAGGGGGGCTGCAGGGGTGGCTTCTGTGAGAAGACATCAGGAGCTGCCCCATGTCTGACAGAGCTAGTTCCAGGCATTCCAAGACGGACCCGCCGCTGGCCAAAGCTGAGGCCCCAAAGCTGAGCCCGTTAGTGACGCTGGTGGCGCCTCTGTGATAACATATTTAAGAAAGGGTAAAAAAAGCTGTGTGGCAGCTGTGAGAGAGGAGTGAGAAAAAAAAAAAAGAGGAACAGCCCTGCAGACACCAAGATCGGTGAAGAAGGAGGGGGAGGAGGTGCTCCAGGTGCCAGAGCAGAGATTCCCTGCAGCCTGTGGAGAAGACTGTGGTGAGACAGGCTGTCCCCCTGCAGCCCATGGAGGACCACACTGGAGCAGATACCAACTTGCAGCCTGTGGAGGACCCCACGCCAGAACGTGCTCTGAAGGAAGCTGCAGCCCATAGAGAGTCCACACAGGAGCAGGCTCCTGACAGGTGCTGTGGCCCATGGAGAGGAGCCCTCGCTGGAGCAGGTCTTCTGGCAGGACCTGTGACCCTGCGGGGGACCCATGCTGGAGCACTCCATTCCTGAAGGACTGTACCTCGTGGAGAGAACCCATGCTAGAGCAGTTCTTGTGGAACTGCAGCCTGTGGGAAGGACCCACATTGGAGAAGTTTGTGAAGGACTGTCTCCCGTGGGAAGGACCCCACGCTGGAGCAGGGGAACAGCATGAGGAGGAAGGAGCGGCAGAGATGAAGCAGGCTGAACGCAACCTCCATTCCCCAACCCCTGTGCTGCTTGAGAGGAGAGGTAGAAGTCAGGAGTGAAGTTGAGCCTGGGAAGAAGGGAGGGGTGGGGGAAGGTGGTTTTAGATGTGCTTTCATTTCTCACTGTCCTACTGTGTTACAATTAATTAGCAATAAAATTAAATTAATTTCCCCAAGTTGAGTCTGTTTTGCCTGTACTGGTAATTGGTGAGCGATCTCCCTGTCCTTATATTGACCCATGAGCTTTTACATCTTATTTTCTCCCTTTGTCCTGTTGAGGAGGGGTAGTAAGGGAGCAGCTGGTGAGCACCTGCCAGCCAGCCAAAGTCAACATGCTTTTGATTTTATATTTGCTATATATGTGGGATATACAATCTGAGAGATTACATCTTTTCTGTGCAGATTAAAATCTGTCTTCAGAATGCCGTTTAGAACTAATTTTACAGGGGGTACAAACATTTCTTAAAGATTTTAAACTTAAATGATCATTTGCAAAGTTATTACCTGGATGTTTTCTTGGACTTTAAAGTCTGCTTATGAAACTACTATTCCAGAGTTCACAGATGCCTCCTTGCACCAATGCAACCTGCACTGTAAACTACATCATTGAAATGATCTGAGTTATTAAATTTTTTTCTAAATAAATGTGATTTTTAAAGATTTTTTTTTTTTGAGGGGGGATATTAATCTGATTCATTTCAGCTGTCTGGTTTTAGTGTAGTCCTATATGACATCATATTTGTACAACTAAAGGGAGAGCAAACTGAGGGATAGGAGTTAAAAACCAAGATGGGTCTGAAGAGAATAAGACCTTGCTTGCTACTGGAGGAAATCTGTTGTCAAGCTACATCTGAAAGCAGCAGCCTGCCTGCTGCAAGTAATGTTGGTTTCTTCAGCTTTGAGGAACATTAAGTTCATGATCCTTTTGTGTCTACTTGGGATATTCTTGATTTTCCTGGAGAGGAGAGGGGTGGATAAATAGCACCAACTTCACCTCTCATAGCAGCTGTAAATGAATCATTGCATCTACCATTTATGTCTCAGCAGATTTAGTTTTATCGTTAATGTTCATAGACTTCAGGTGAGCTTTTGGAAGAGGCTTTTTAGCCTATTTTTTTAGCCTACTATTTCAGCTTCCCCCCCTTCTTCAGCAGGCTTTATAACTCTTTGTAAATAAAGAAAATTAATGAAATCCTGATCAGTTCTGGTTACTCCCTGTGAGTCTTCTCTGTATGCATGCTGTTTTCAGTTCGTAGGCACATCCACTACTTAATTAATAATAAATAATTGATAATCCAGCAATCGTGCCTAGAGAAGAAGAAGCAGTTGTCTTTTTTTCCTGCCTTAGATTTCCAAGGAACTTAGATTTTAAGATGATCTAAAGGATGTAGAGGAATGTCCCTTTATCCTGAAATTGTAGGAAAGGAAGCTGTGTGTGCTGCCATGAAAGTGAAGGAGGGCAAAATACCCAGGGCAAATGGTTGGTTGTTTTTATCTGTCTTTTTTAAAAATCAATACCTTTCTTTAGCATGCTCACAGAGAGCATGCTAAGAAATTTTTTCTCTCCTGCTACAGTAGTTTGGATTTGCCTTGAATTACCTACAGGCAAAGGCGGATGATCTAACAGGGAATGAGTGATAGAGCACACCTACATCGCCGCATTGTATATACTATGCAGATTTTGTGGCAGAAGCTACACTTAGCTGTGACATGAGAAAGATACGTATATGGGATTGTACAATATAGGAAAGGAAGAGAAACAAAAGAAAGCAAATGGAAGTGAAGGATATCGTGAGGCTTTGGTGATCGTAGTATTTTAAAGAATGAAAGATGAGGGTTTAAAAACAAAGGATGAAAGAAGAATTATCAGATGAGGTCACCTGAGCTGTCACTGGGATGAGGAGGCAAGCTGGTAATTCTTTGTTGTTGTTGTTGTTGTCTTAAAACCAGAAATATTTAACTTCATTTTGGAAGAAGAAAACATCTGTCATGGAAACTGTATGATTCAAATGAAAAGCATGTAGCAGTCGTAATTAATTTGTAAAGAAAATACTGGAAGTGTAAGAAGATTAAATTAACAGGATTACAAATGTAATCATAAGAAACAATAGTATTAGATCTTTGGCAACTATGTGGTTGCTGTAAAAGACTGCTGACAGATGAAATAATCACCATAATCAAATACATGAAGTTAATTTCTATATTTCTAAAATACTTTCCTTTCAGATATTAGAAAAACCATATTAATGAAAAAATACAGAATTAATACTTCTGAATGGCCATAATGTTGGCTGCCCTCGTGATTTACAGTAGGCAAAATGAATTATTTATTAAACTCTTGATACTGAACTGACCTTTGATCAACAACAGATGGCAGTCGGGTTTATTTCATTGCATAAGAATTGCTGTTAAAGATTTCATTTACATTTCAGATAAATCAGTCTTTACATTAGTAACTACATTTCGTTTTTCTCTATTTGAATAGGACTTCATTTTATTGGCTCATTTATATTTATTTCTTATTTAGTTTTATTTATCATTTAATTGCTTAAGAAGCCACTAACGAGTTAGCTTCAAGAGCTGCCAAACTAAACCTTTAATTGTATATTTGAATTTTAACATATACTTCCTTCAAGTGTTAAGGTAATTAAACAAAATAGAAAAAAATCAAGCTAGACTATATAGAGAATAAATGTGTTGCATGTTTTGTAAAGGTTTGAAGAAATTATTTCTTTTCATTTTGAAATGGTTGGTTGTGCAATATACTAAAAAGGCTGAAATAAGTGATCTGAGGCAGAGTTTCACAGAGCTTGAGGCCAGAAGTAATCAATCTCACTGTTTGTGTCCAGGGGCCATTACATTTCTTCTGGTTAACCCTGTATGATCCTAGTGTCTTTGACTAGACATAGCTTGTGTTTTTTGAAGCATAGCTTTTGGGAAGATGTTGTGATCCTACCTAAGTATCCTATTATACTGCAAAGGGCTACTTGCTGTAAATTTTCACATTGCTCACATGTGAATTTCTCACATTGCTTTGTGCCTTAGTTTTTTTACACTGCTGTGTAAAGTACTTGAAAATTCAGGTGACATTTTCTTGCTTTATATGTTTCGGATGTATCTGCATATCACTCGGCTCCTTTTACTCTGAGCAGTTCAGACTATTAGATTAAAATAGTCTATACAGTTCCTCAAGTATGGAAGAGGGCAGACACAGGAGGAAGCCAGTGTTTTCAAGACAGAGGGCAGGAGAAAAGCACTGACCTACCAAAAATGTTCTGCTGAGCATCTGTAGGTGATCTTATCCTTTTCTTCTGTGTTTTTTTTCATCTTTTGGTATCTCTAAGGGTGTTGGTGAGTTATCAGAATGTTTTTTTCTAAGCGCCAGCAAATCAGTAACTTTTAATAAGGTATGGTATTTAGTCTTAATGCTGTATCGTTGAGACACACTGAATACCAAGATTACATGTTTTTGATCTCTCATGGCATTGGGTGGAATTACTCAAAAGGCCTCAAACATCTGAAAGTACAGTTTAGCAAAATAAATGTAATGTGGTTTAGTGGATGATTTAGCTGAGTACAGGAAAGTGTTTGGGTAGTATTGCAATCTTTTAGAGGGGCCCATTGACACAGAGGCCCTGCCTTTGGGGTGCGAGTATAAAGAACTTAGAGCAATGTATTTGTTAAATATCGGATGGGCACTTCATGACCTACTTGTGAAGTTTGAATAATGCTTAAGAGCCTTAAATTCTTTTACATTATTAGTAATGTTTGGGTTTGTTTTTTTTTTAAACTGATTATGATTAGTGAAGTACAGCAGTAACTGGTTTTGGTAAATGGAGAAATTGTGTTTCCACTGAGTGAGTGCTTTGCGGCAAGGATAGAATTAGGAATATTTCTAGTTAACTTCATGCTTTGCTTGTCTGTTGATTTGTTTCTCAGCAGTCTTTTTCCAGAGATAGCCTGAATTAACTGACTGCCAAGTCTTTCTTAGAATTTTCCTTCCTATTTTACTGCAACCGTAATACTTATATCAAAAGCCATCACATATTGTCTTTAATGTGACAGTATATCAAAGCTTTCCTGAAGTGCAAAAATTGTTTCATCCCCATTAGCTCTCATTGTCACTTCATCATACTGTAACTTAAGTAAGCGTGACCTGTGTAAATCCATGTTCCTTTTTACCTGCCTAAGTACTGAACTAGAGTTCTCTCTCTTATTTCTAGTTTTTATATTTTTCTTCTTCACTTGTTTGCTTCTGCAAAAAAATTGTGGAATATTGATGCTGCTAATAAACTTTATATATTCCAGGTGTCCCCAATGCTATGGGTACTGGAGTCACTCCCTTTCCATTGTTTAGGTTATTTATTTTGAACTGGTAAAATTCTATGTATAGTTCTTTTTATTTCAAAGGTAACAATTCTCAAAATCTTTGGATTTGGTTGCTGTTTTGTGACTCAGTATTTCCCATTGCCTATGGAAGATACTTTGTTCTGCTCTTACTTTTCAAGGCTTACTGTGAACAGTATTGTTTCATTTCTCAGGTCTTGCCTCATCTGCTTGTTTCCCCCTCCTAGCTTTCAATATCTTTCAACTCAACCAAGTCAGGTTTATATTTTGATCTATTTTGTTCTATTTGATGCTTTTAGTCCTGTGTATAAATATACTGAATCTTAAAGTGTTCTCTTCTTGCTATTTCCTTAAAACAAAAAATCACCTGTAGTCCTCCTGTCATCATACTTGTACCAGCATTATATTTTAATTATCCCGGCTTCAACCATCATTTCACATCCCCTTCCATTTTTTTCCTTCTTTATACATAGACTCATAGGATCACAGGATAACTCAGGTTGGAGGGGACCTCAGAAGGGCTCTAGTCCGTCCTCCTGCTCAAAGCATAGTCAGCTGTGAGATCAGCCCAGGTTGCTCAGGGCTTTATTCAGACAGGTTTTGAGAAATTTGAGGGAGGGAGGCTGCACAACCTCTCTGGAGACTATGGTCCACTGCTCGACTGTGATCATGGTAAAAAGCACCTCTTTTATATCCAGTCAAAGCCTCTCGTTTCAGTTCACGCCTACTGTCTTTCATCCTCCCACCATGCGTCACTGTGAAGAGGCTGGCTCCATCTTCTCGATAACCTCCCTGTTGGTACTGGAAGGAGCCATTAGGTCCCCTGAAGCCACCTCTTCTCCAGGCTGGAGCAGCCCCCCCCCCCCAGCCTCTCCTTCCAGGGCAAGTGCTCCAGCCTGCCCAGCCTGGGGGCCCTACGCTGAACTGGCCCCGGTTCATCAGTGTTCCTCCTTGCATTGAAGGCAGGTTGCAGAACTGGATGCAGTATTTCAGGAATGGTCTGATGATTTTTGAATAAAGGGGGATGATCCCTTCCCTCTGTCTGCTGTCCATGCTCCTGCTAATAAAGCCTGGGATGCTGTTTGCCATCTCTGCGCCAGGGTACGCTGCTGGCTCGCGCTCAGCTTGCTGCCCCCAGGGCCCTTCCAGCCAGGCAGTGCCCAGCCCATGCCATTGCAAGAGTTTCTTCCTTCCCAAGTACAGGACTTTGTATTTGTCCTTGCTGAATTTCGTAAGGTCCCTATCAATTAATCCCTCCATTCTGTCCAAGTGTCCCTGGATGACAGCTCTGCCCTAAAGCATATCAGCTGGTCTCCCCTAATTTGGTGCCATCTGCAAATTTGATGACAGTGCAGTCCATTGCCTCCTCCACGTCATTGATAAAGATCTTCTTTTGTAATTCTGTATGGACATTTTATGCCATATTTTTTATTATAATACAATCATTTCTTAACAGAAAATATTTTTATTCTTGATACTTGTGCTCAGATTTGCATGGGTTTGAGCAGTCAGTGTGAATCTCAGTAAATTATGCTTAAATATATCTGGTGTAAATGAAAAGGTTTACTAAGTTTTTGTGCCAGTTTTAGTCTACAAAATGGCATCTTTAAGACATCATTTTAGAAATCACTATTGCCACTAAGAAGTTTCTCATTTTGGAAGTCGTAACCTTCAGAATTTATCTCCAAGCAGATAAATGATATTTCTCATCTGCTCCAGTGCAAAGTGAGCCTGCTTACTTTAAACAGCCTTTCTTAGCAGTTTAATGTGGCTGTCTAGAAGAGAGCGAGGATGGTTCTCCCGGGCTGTTCTGCCACTTTGCCCTGAGGACCGTACCTTCCACCAGAGACAGATGAGGTTCAGCTGAAAGGCAGTAGCTGACCTGTTACCCTCGCTAAGCCAGTGAAATGCTATGGGAAACACTTCCGTGCAAAAACTTTCTGTGCAAGGGAAAAAATGTCTAAAGTCTGAATTAGTGTTTCATTTAATATATTTGGTGACCTTATCGGTCTTTTTTCCAAAAAGGATATAGTTGTGCCTCAAGGAAAAGGAAGTTGATGCTGCCAGCAAAGTTTCTGCTGAGATAGGTGGCAACACCGTGCTTTTCTGACTTTTGCACCAGTCACCTTCAAGGGAGTATGCTTCAGCTACTCAGCAATTTTCTACCTGTTGGTTTTCCTCAAATGGCTTGTCCTGTTTTCTGAGAAACTGCAGTACCTTATGTCATCACTAACATTTATATCCAAGAAGAGGCAGAAAGCATCAGAGCCCTTCAGTTAAGGTTCTTACGAACAAAAAGGCAGTCTTACCTACTAATGTAAGATGCTTAAAATACAATAAATGCTTGTGAGTGGTGCTCTTTAGTGGAAACAGAGATGATCATCAAATGATTGAATAAACTGGGGTTAAAATTTTCAGTGTCAAAGTTCCACTGGTGCTCCTGGGATCATAAGTGACTGTGTCATTTTCAACTATGGGACCTGGACTTCCAGGTCACAACCTAAATACTTCTGAAAATTAAATTAAGGAGCTTGAGAAGAGGAACACCTGACTGAGATCTTTGTAGTGCATTTACAGATTTAGGCTGCACATTGTATAATCAGTTGTCTGAATGGCTTGAGATACTTAATGTGTGCACTGGGGCAGAGACTGAGGTGCAGTCCTTAATCTCATCCATGTTCCATCTCTGAGCTGCATATCTGACAGTGTAGGCATAGCTTAGGCTCCTACTTAGCCTGACAATCATAAACGGGGGACTGGAGTGTGATTTCCCATGACATGCAGGGAATGTGCATGCCCCAAATCCATTGATTTTCAATTGGAGCGGATACTTGGCTTACTTACAGGCTTTAGAAATTCCCAATCAAGACAGCTAACTTGAAGCATGCATTTGTTGTGCTCTCAGTGTAGAGCAACTGATGTTAGTGAGTGGCAGGGAGAATAATTGCATGGGAAGGAAAAGGTACTCCAGGCTGATGATATTTGTGCGGCTTGCCCAGCTGCAAGGCTGTGATTCTGGAACAAGAAGGCATGGAAAGGAAGAGGGAGGTTCCCTTCGACGGCATTTTCCTAGAGAAGCTGGTGGCTCACGGTTTAGAGCAACTGGTAAATTGAGACAAAAATGTCACTGCCCAAACCCATAATGAAATATGGTGCTGTGAAAATGCCACTTCCTCACCTGGAGGTAACAAGACATTTTACCTGGTGTCATTTTATCTTGTGTGACATGGAGATGTGAAGTCCCCTTGAGCATCTTATGAATTTAGGAGGGAATCTGTAAACAAAAATTCTCCTGTCAGTCAAGATCATGTAATCACAGCTTCTTCCTGATGAACAAAACATTTGTATTTAAATTGCACATTTACATTTAAAAAATCAACTAAACTAGGATAGAATTTTTTATTTTGTAAGCTACGTCTTTTTGCTTTAAATTGAACATTTGGGAGTAGGGCAGAAAGGTTTAATTAGCATCAAAACTGCATGTTGTGAGGGCAGTGGGTGTGTGCGATGGCACTCACAAGGGAAGTGAACCAAAGTCATGAGCTGTTGCAGTCTTGTGGGAAGGGACCCGGTGGGGGAAGCCTCGAGCTGGAGGGGCCGGTGCCTGCCTGCGCTTTCCAGTTGCTATTTAGCTGCTCTTTAGGCAGCGAAGGACCAGAGCGCTGTGAACAGGGGCTGCAAAAGGGACTCGGTTTATGGGGCTGGGAGCACGCAGGGCACCCAGAGCGCTGCCCGGCCTGCTGTTCATGGCTGCTCTTCCCAGTTGGTGCAGCAGTTTGAGTCTCTGCTTCCAGTTCTGCTGGGAGCTGCTTCTGGCACCATCCAGGCTGCTGCTGGGAACGGCCGACTCCTGCTTTGGGAGGGCTAAGCTCATGGGGAGCAGCAGCAACACCCTTGTCGCAACCATTAGCACAGCAGAGCATCTCTGCTTAAACTTGCCTGGGGTGGCTTGGAGGGTGTACAGTGATGGTCTCGACACCCCACAGGGACGTTCCCTGGCACAGACTAGTCCTTGGCACGTTGGAGGCCTTGATGCAGATAGCACACTGAGGGAGGCTGGCTGGTGTGGGGCTGCAGAGCACTTGGAGCCTCTCCTGGGGTTGGGGCGATGGGGGCCTCTCCTGGCGACAGGCACACTGAGCGAGGTGCTGACCTGCAAGGGGAAGGAGCTGCAGAGGAGATGAGCAGACCAGGAAAGTGAGGAGGAGATACCTGGGGTCTTCACAGAAGCTCTGCAAAGATAAGAGCCTGAACCATGTAAAGTGAGGAAGGAGGGACAGATGCAGACCATGGGTGAACAAGTAGTGGAGGGTGGCTCTCAAGACAGAGGAGGGGGGAAGCTAATGACTTTGGGCAACAGAAGGAAGATTCCTGCTCCACCTTACCAAACATACATAGGATGGCAACAAGCGGGAGGAATCAGGAGTTCATGCACAGCCGCAGCGCTGTGACCGTAGTGGGATTACAGGTAAATGGCGGGATAGCTCTCGTGACTGCAGTGCTGTAGTGGGTGGATACACCAGTGGAGACTGGTGATAAGATCAGGTGGGCAAGCCAGGAGGAGGGGTTGCAGCCTGTGTAAAGGAGTGGCCTGAATGCTGACCGGGCTCAAACACAGGAAGGAAGGACTCAGATGGTGGAAGCAGGGGCAGGCTACGTGGGAGGAATATGGGACATGTAGGAACACATAGGGATACAGTGAGCAAAGCCAAAGCTCAGCTGGAATCAAAACTAGCCAAGGAGGTGAAGGGCAGCAAGAAAGGTTTCTGTAAGTACATTGGCAGCAAAAGGGAAAGCAAGGGGAGCGTGGGCTCATTGCTCAGTGTGGCCGTGTGGAAAAAAGGCTGAAGTACTCAATGCCTTTTTTGCCTCAGATTTTGATGGAGAGACTTGTCCTCAGGCTTCCCAGGTGCCTGAGCCTCCTAGCAGAGTGAAGCAGTACCTGCAGTAGAGGAAGACAGCACTAGGGGTCACTTAGCCCACTTGGATGTGCACAAGTCCACGGGACCAGATGGGATGTGCTCAAAGGTGTTGAAGAGGCTGGCTGATGTCGTTGCGGGGCTGCTCTATCATCTTTGAAAAGTCATGGCAACTGGGGGAGGTTCTTGATGACTGGAAAACAGCAAATGTCACACCCAGCTAGTAACTAGTGAGGTCCCTCTGCGTTCAATACTGGGACCAGCACTGTTTAGTATCTTCATTAATGACATCAGTGATGGGATGGAGTGCAGTCTCAGCAAGTTTGTGGATGACATCAAATTGCAGGCAGCAGTCAATGTGCTGAAGGGCAGCACTGCTCTTCAGGGGGACCTGGGCAGGTTGGAAAAATGGGCTGACAGGAACTTCACAAAGTTCAGCAAAAGCAAATGCAAGGTCTTGCCCATGGGATGGAATAACCCTGTGTAAAAGGATGGGCTGGAGACCAACTGCCTGGGAAGCAGTGCTGCAGAAAGGGATCTGAGAGGCCTAGTGAACAGCAATTTGAGCATGAGCCAGCAGTGTCCCCTTACAGCAAAGAAAGTCACCTGCATCCCTCGGCTGCATAGGTAAGAGTGTAGCCAGCAGGTCAGGGAAAGATCCTTCCCCTCTATTTGGCATTTGTGAGACTGACTGTGGAGCACCATGTCCAGTTTTAGCTCCCCAGAACAAGGAGGATGTTGAGTTATGGAGACCAACGAGGTGGTCAGGGAGCTGTAGCACATGGCATACGGCGTGAGGCTGAGAAAACTGGATCAACTCAGCCTTAGAAAGAGATGGCCAAGAGGAGACCTTAGTGCTGTCAACCAGTACCTGAGTGGAGGATACAGAGGACTATAAAGAGCTAGACTTTTCCCGAATTTATACAGTGATATGATAAGAGGTAGTGGACACAAGTTGTGACGTGGAAAATTCTGATTAGGTATTAGGAAGAATGTTTTTACTGTGATGGTGGTGAAGTACTGGAACTGGTTGCCCAGAGAGGTTGTGGAGGTGTTCAAGACTCAACTGGACATATTCCTGAGCAACCTGATCTAATTACAGCTGCTTTGAGCTGAGGGTTGGACTAGGCAGTTCCTCCCAACCTAATTATTCTATTATTCTATAATATTTTCATGTTTTTATTTTTGTATAAAGGTTGGAATTTCTTTTTGTTCAAATAATATTTCCTGAGGGCCATACTTAGTAGGCCCACTCCAGGAAATTTCTTATTTATATGAATGGTTTCTTTCTGGAAAAATGACAAATTTACTAAGGTAGTCATTCAACAAATTGAGGACCAAAATGCAAGTAAGATGTAAATTTATATAGCTGGCAATTCAGGAAGATCTTGTTTAGTTGCTTTGAGGCACCTGAATTTCACTCAGGCACATGAATTCTCCTTTCAGAGGCAGGGGCTTTTAGATGTTGCGCTACCAGATAGCATTATACCTAACTCTTTTGTTGAGTAACTGTTCTAACAACCTCAGGTTTAAGCTCTACCACTAGGTTTTAGTCTTAGGTTTTTTAACTTTTATCTTTTGTTTGTTAACCTTTACATTGTTTTGCTAACCTTTGTATTTCTATGAAATTGCCAGGTATTCTCTGAAGTTGCAGTGGAAGATGTTTACTAATGGACTTATTGTGCAGGGTATTAAAATCAAGGTCCTGAGTTGCTTGGTCTAAAGATCTCTCTCTCTCTTCTCATCCAGGTCCACAGAAACAGCCTTGTGCAGAGCAGTGCATTCATAAATGTGAAACAAGCCCGCACCATCATGTTTGGCACTAAGAGGTCAGTTTTCACCTTTGTTGTTGTGCTTTTCATCTCTGAAAAATAGTCGCATCTGTTGCGACTCTAATCTGAAAATTTTACATTTTCTGAATGTATTATTGTACAAAATACATGAGCTGGATATATAGCTCTTTCTATTATATTGGTTGGTTTTTATTTGCTGTACAGCTCTGATCTACTTTAATTGATCAGGTGTGTGGCATACAGGCCACGTACCACACAGGCAAATAGTATCGCCAAGCCATTATGGGTCACAGCAAGACTGCCAAAGAAGAAACTGTACTAGTGCTGGAGGGCATCTCTCCTGCTTTCTGGGTATGGAAAATAACACCAGGACAACAAAGCACCAGTGTAAGATAGGTTATTTTCTGCTATTTTAGGGAGTCCATACTGAATATAAGGTGACTTCCATTTCTTATTCTGCATGATTCAATGTCATACCCCACATGTCTCAAAAATCAACATTTTCGAATTCGTGCTCCCTACTTCCTGCACTCTTTAAGTGCTCCTCTTAAGCATCAGGTGGTGCGGTTCTGCTCCTGTATCCATCAGCAGACAGCATGGCCTTGCTTCCCCCATAGTTCCTGCAGCCGCACAAGCCATTGCTGAGGCACCTTGCCAGGTACCAGCTTCTGCACCTATGGGTCTTCCGCAGGAGAGTGTGATTTCTCCGTGGAACAAAGATAGTCTAGACTGTTCCTCCCCTGTGTGAACTCCCTGATTTTTTTGCTTATTGGTAGGCTTTTAGGTTTTTAGTACAAGCTAGTCAAGGACTTCAACACTTGTGCCCCAGGCGCATGGCAGCCTAGTGAAACGTTTTCCCTGTGCAGTGGCAGAGCACCTTTAATCTGGTACCTGGAAAAGTAGCTCACCTGTTCTGAATTGTTGGGAAGAAGGGAGGCTAGCTTGCGCTTAAAAAGTAGCACATATGAAGCAGCATCTTGCATGCCTGCAGGAATCAGGGGTGGCAAATAGTAAGAAAAAGCAGCTTGGTTTTCTGAAGCATCGGCTCCCGTACCAGTTGCACAAGGCTTCGGTGTGAGCTGCAGCCTTGTCTGAGTCAGGGTGCTACCAGGGGCTGCCCGGTCCCTTGTGCTCCTGCAAGTGTGGGCGCTGCTGCCTCACACGCCTACAAATTCAATGGGCTGTTTTCTGTCTGTCTGAAGTGGTATTGGCATCCAACTCCAGACTCTGTTACCTTGTATGTGAGATGCAAATGCAGTATATTTTTAGGGTAACTTTTCAGGAAAAGGAAACTTTGGTCTTACTTTTAGGTAAGTACAGAATCCATTGTTTTGTCAGTATGATGAGTTTAAGATAACTGTTGCTGAGGGTACAGTAATGGAATTGCTTTTAATTGATTGCCTCTGCAGAATATTAACACTCAAGTTAACCAAAGACATTCAGCTAAGTGAAATAAATTATTATATTACATTATATTCAGGTGGGTTAGTTATTTTTGCCACTGTGTAATATTACTCCATATGAACTCCTTCTGGGCTGATCTAAACATTTTTTTACTCTCAGGAGAATCTCTTTATCTTTTCTTAGCATTATAAAGCAACGGCAAAATGAAGAATTGTGTTTGATTGGTAGCCTTGAAATTTCATTCCTTATCTTTTTTTCTCCCAGATTGAATCTTGATTACTATGCAAATGAAAATTCCTCATAAGGAATATTACAGACAATATGAAATTCTCTTTCATTCTGCAAACAAGAGGTTTTATGAAAAAAGGCACATCTGGGGAACAGAAGTTCTTTGCCTCTCCACTGTACTGTGTTCTGCTATTTCTCACTTTACGCAGACTGTTCTGAATCACTTAAAATAAATAAAGGATTTGCTGCTTCCGGGAGCGAAAGAGGCAAAGTGGACTTCCATAATAGTAGCCTCCTATGTGTAAACTGGGAAATTACATGAAGTATTCTTGAGATTGGTACCATATTTTAGTTAGGCAGTGATTGAGTACTTGTCAGGTATTTTGTTCTCCCAATTGCAGTGCATTTTGAATTTAATTTTCATAAAGGACTGTTAATTGTGAACAAGAAAATCTTGAGTTTTTATTGATCATTTTTAAAGGTTATAAACTCCTACAAATAGACTGCCAAAAACTATTGGGAGTTTTTGAAAATCTTGATCTGATATGTTAATTCTCTTCCTAAAAAGAAATACTGTATTTACTTGGAAATATCATGTGGAACAAAGCTATTTTTCTATAGGAAAGGATGGTTTAAGGTTTATTTTCTTGTAAAATTAGTTTTTAATTAGTTCTAATAATACATTGCTAATTATGATCTCCACAAAACATTTAAGAAAATTACAGAACTCTGACTCAAAAACTGAATTATCTCCTGTCACCAGATCTCTGGCAGTTATCAGGTATATACTATCTCAGCTTCTTTCTTTATTTATACGTGTCTCTTAATTTTGCATACAAAGTTTATTTTTAGTGGATAATCCCTGTTGAATGGCATGCTTAGTTCTCTTTTCCTTCTCTAGCCTAGATCAGAGCGCTTCAAAAGATGGCCTAAGTGACAAATCTAACCCCCAGTGCCCAGCCATTTGGTCCCTAAATGAGTTTAGCAGACTGAAGGAAGCAGTTCTGAGAAGCAGGAGGTGAGAAGTATGAGGACATTTGCTTAAGCATATATGCGATATGGCTCCATTTCTGGAGCTGCATCCATTTGTCCCTTTTTTGAGGAGCCTTGCACGTGGTATATATTTGAAATGGGCTTGTGGAGGATACCACCTTGGTCCTGTGAAGTGCACAGACTACCACTAGTATCTCTGGCTAATTAGAAGTTAGCTGCCACATCCAAGTCTGTCCAAGTTGTCTCCTGCCATACGTGTGTGGTGTCTCCTTCCCCCTCCATTGGTTTGAACCTCAAGAAGGTCCGTAGAGCTAAGCAAGCAGCTAGAGCTTGTGTGATCTTTTGCCAGCGCTTAGGCTGTTGAGGGCTAGTGGTACCAGGTTTAATTCAAACTGTTTTGGAGGAAAGAAGGAAAAGGTGAACAAAAAGAAGAAAGGACTCTGATCTCCAGGCACCCTGATTGCCCTGATGTGAACGCAGGGTTTATTTTTATAGTGGTCGTCTTTGTGAAGAGCATTTTATTTATAGGGTGTGACTCCAGCCTCAGGCGCTGGCAGCTAATGCAGCTGGTAGCTTCTGTTAAGTGCCGATGGTGGGTTTGGTGCTTCGTGATGGATGGCCAGGTTGCGTGAATGGCAGTGCTGACAGCCTTGGCCAGTGGTCCAAGAGTTTCATAACACAGCAGTTGTTTCTGGAGGCAAATAGTTTTCTTTCCAAATCATATTCCAATCAGCCATCCTGGAAAGTTTTAGTGAATTTTCTTAGGCCAGGTCTGTCAGCAGCAATTTGAGTCCTGTGATAAGTAGACAAACGAACCTTTCTTCCAGTGTCTACTTATATTGGCATGTTTATAATCTTAGATGATAGCTGAGCTGGGCAAGTAACGTCACTGGTATAGAACGAGGATGAAGAGATTTGGAAAGACACATCATCCTTTTTGTCACTGACAGTTACTGACTTCCTATTCTTATATCTGTTTTTTATTAGAAAGTTAAGGAAATAGTGTTCATTTATAAGCTCCTTATGTGAACAGACTGTAGTGTTTTCAAAATAATATAAGCCTAATTTCTTCTTTTCCCTTAGCTGCAGAAAGGCTATGTTTACACATGGCTTCTAAATTTCATGGTTTTTATTGGCATTAGTCCTGGACCGTTCCTGTGTTTGTTCTCATACCTCTACCAGGTTCTAAAGGATGGCCACGAAACTCTGTCCATTACTGAACACTAAGAGCGTGTGTCAAAGTTCTTTTCTTTGGGATTTGTAAGTGTACAGAAATAATTATCTGGTTTGACCTAGATTCACATGGTGCTTACTATCCCCTTTCTTTTGCTTTTTAATGGGAAGTGACACTACTTGAATGAAGATATAACATGCGTTGTCTCTTCTGCTCTGTTATGGAATTAACTTTCTTACTGCTGAACTTTGTTATGGTACTGCACAATAATAGCTATTGACATGGACTCTTTTTAAGTTTACTACTGTTTCCTAAATATGAACTTCCAATGTCTTGCACTGTTTTATTGCTTTGGGGCCTGGAGGCTGCATAATGCAAAATGATAAGGCAGCTGTGGGACTTGGTTTCTAGTTCAACCAGAACAGTACAGTCTAGGATACAGATGTATATAGGGCAAGAGAATGTGTAACATCCTATACTGACTGTCTCTTGGTTTTCAAGGGTTTTTTTTCCCTTCTACACACCTGGCCATTTTTTCCAGCCTGTGCTATGCTTAATGAGAGCTCAGATTTATTAATAAATCACGTAACTCTTCAGATGGGGTAACTCAAGCCTTCAGTGCATACGTAGTCTCTCTGTTGCAGAATTCATCCTTCCAACATGGAGTGTGGCTCTCTTCTGATAACCCACAGCATCTCTCAGCAGCATTTGTTCTAGGTGTCGGTAAGCAAGAAGGAGAGGAAATGGACCTAAGCGTGTTGATCCAGTTATGAACGATTCCTTGCTCACATCAGATAGCAGCAGGGAAGATTTTTCTTCTTCACCTTAAATGTTCACACTACCTCAGTGCCAATCAATCCAGGACTTAAGGGGCCAAGTTCTCTGTATTTCTTGACAGCTTTGTGTGTTTGTAGCTCCAGAACATAACCGTACAGCAGAACTTCAGCTTCCCTGTAGACTGGCAATTTATCTTTGTCAGGTGTTTCCTCTGTCAAGTCTTCCATCTGTTTAGTTTTCCTCTTTTCAATTGATTTGATTTTTGCCACACACTACTTTCTCTGATCCCTTTGCACCCAGTTTCCTGTTTTCTGTCTCTACCTTGTCAGAGCATGTGCTGTGCATCTTCTGCCTCTTGCACTCAGTTCACCCACTAGGACTCAATTCACCAAAATTCTTAATGATCTCCTTGTAACCAAGTCCATCCAGGACTCTGAACTTGGGCCTCTGCAATGTAGTAGCTGCCTTACACTTTGTGAAACCTTATCCTCTGTTAGCTTCCTTGAGTGTCACTTCTCTGAATATTACTCCTCCTACTGGAGGGAAGAGGGTTTCGATCTTTTTTACTTCCTCTGGTAATAATGAAACTAAACCCCAAAGTAGCAATGTTTAACTAATGAAGTAGTAAGATAACAAAAATTTCATTTGCCATGGATCTGCAAGAAAAGTCCTGAAGAGTTTACAGATTATGTGCTGGGTTCACCTCAGCCAACAACCAAATACCCACACAGCTGCTCACTCACTCCACTGTCCCATGGTATGGGAAGAAAAGAGAAGGAAGGTAAGAAGATTTGTGGATCAAGATAAAGACAGAGTAATAGGTGAGGCAAAAGTGCACAAACAATGGAAAATAAGGAATTCATTCATTGCTTCGCGTTGCCAGGCAGATGTTTAACCACTTTCTGGAACGTAACCACACGTAACGGTTACTTTAGAAGGCAAATGCCATACCCATGAATGTCCCCCCCTTCCTCCTCTTTTCCTTCAGCTTTTATTGCTGAGCACAACATCATATGGGTGTGGAATATTCCTTTGGTCACTTCTGGTCAGCTGTCCCGGCTGTGTGTCCTCCCAGGTTCTTGCCCACCCCCCAGCCTACTTGGAGGGGGGGACAAGACAGGGACACAGAGTGGGAAACAGAGAAGGATTTAGCACTGTGTAAGCCAAAATAGCCAAAACACTGATGTGTTATCAACACAGTTTTAATCACAAATTCAGAGCACAGCACCATACAGGCTGCTATGAAGACAATTAACTCCATTTCAGCCAGATCCAGTACAATGTAAAAAGCCCGATCAGTGTTCATATGTTGGCTCTTAAGCTCCGATAAAATGGTTGCATATATAACAAAATACAGAAAATACGTATTTTTAGTTTACCAGTCCATCTAATAAAAATTTGGCTTCCTACACATACAAATAAAATCACAAAAATTTTAAGCTGTGGTGAACAGCTTTTAAAAATTTGCTTCAAGCAACTGCATCCTTAATTATAAAATGTGTTTTATATAA
>NW_009218765.1:0-273 GCF_000690835.1 Fulmarus glacialis
CCCCTGCAATCGGAGCTTTGTGTGCGTTTCTGGTAGGGAAAAGTTAAGAGGTAAGAAGAGGTATCGGCCCTCCCGGGCCTCGCCTGCCTTCCGTGCGCTGCTGAAGAGGAGTGCTTGTCCCTGGTCGGCAGGCACGGCGTGACCCTGGTCAGCGTGGCCGTGCCTTCAGTTGAGTTACAGTGGGGGTTAGTCACCCCCAGGGGGAATAAACAGCAGGGCTGCCCTGTTTTCTTTTTTTCCCTTCTTATTTCGTTTCTTTTTTTTTTTTTTTTT
>NW_009218765.1:342-29717 GCF_000690835.1 Fulmarus glacialis
CAGCAGGAAGTAAACACGGCCTCCTAAGTCTTGTCCGTGTTTTACAGCTGTGTTGAGCCCTTGCGCGGGCGGGCTAGATGGCCGAAGCGCGCTATAAACATGAGACATTTAAACCTTGCGAAATCCCTGAGATGGAGGTAATGCAGTGTTTATTGATGGAGTGGGAGGGAATGGTGAGACAGCTGAAGTGATTTACCCAAGGCCATGCAGGAAGCGAATGACGGCTCAGGGATTAAAAATGGGAACTTGCAGGCTCCTGAGCCCAAACTTAAGAGCAAACTGTGCTATTTCACTGTTTTGCAGAATCTGCTTTTGTTTGGTTCAGAGAAAAAATGTGTTTGCTGTAGTCTTGTACAAATACAGGTGCAAAGCTCAATTACAAGTGCGTATAATTCCAGGAACACGAGTGTATTAGAGCTGCTGTGTGTACACAGCAATTTCCATAGAGAGCAAACATGGAACTCCGGTTCTGGGGCATTTATTTGGGATGAAGTAACGTCTTTTTGGCATTGTTTTGAACTGTGTTTCCGTGAGTGTATTTTGTGCTGTTCGAAACAGTTTGGGCTTGTGCATTAAGGACAGTCGATAAAATGTGTGTTTTCACAAACTGAGATGCTGACTGTGCCTGGAAAGCTGCGTGGCTTGACCCTTGTATTGATCTTTGTAGGACTCTGTGGGGCTGTAAAGATTTGTCTGTGAGAATCCTGTTGCAGGTCCAGAGCTTTTATTCTCTTTGTAATAAAATTAGAAGGTTCCAGTGTGCAGTTCCTTCAGGGTCCTCGTTGGGTTTTCCATCCAGACAATTTTTAATTCTGTCCTGGGAAGGCCCTGGACATGTTTTCAGCACTTACCAAATAAGTGGTGATGCTGTCCTGGCCGAGGGCATCCCAAATTGAGTTTTCTTTCAGTAAGTACTCTAGAATGAAGCCAGTATGTTATTAGTGCACTCTCAAACATCTGGGGACTGTGTTCGATTTTGGCATCTGAGGGTAAGCTGGCCTCATAGGTGGCAAAATTCTTATTTTTTCTTTAACATGTTATTTATAACTTTCTAATAAGAACAGGTATTTGCAGCTCTTATATACTGTATCCTGAGGATTTTTGAAAACTGATGTAAGTGGAAGCAGCCGGACTTCTTAACGTGAAGCTCTGTAATTCAGGGGTCTGAACTGCAGAAATATGCTTGCGTATGTAATTTAAAAGGAAAAAAGGAAAAGAATACCTTTACTGCTGAAGAAGAAATTAATGCTGTAGGACAAGATTTGAGAGCAAAGATGTACGAAAAGACCTTAAATAGGCAGTGGATATAAAAAGGAAGTGGGTGGAGAAAAATAAACTCTTAGAAGCTGCTTCAACCTCTAAACTGGTTTTCTTTTCCCCACTAATACAGTCTCTTAACATTTCTTGAGCTGCTTTCATGTTGAAGCCGAAGTACAGAACAGCCCTATGCTAAGGCCTGTGAATAGGAAGACAAAGTTTGATTTTCTTCTCTCTTCCCCTAATATATCTCACCTCCTGGAGTAGCCAAGGCAGGATTGTATATTCTCGGAAGGTATAAATGTGTCTGGCTGAGTAAACTTGGCTTTGGACTCTACTCTGTGCCTAGTGTCTGCTCGCTAATGTATTTTTTTTTAAATTGTGACTGTACATACATGATACAGAGAGGAGCTGTCGGTCTGTAGTGTTCTGTGAACACTGAATTACTGGTACGACTGTCTGCAGGCTTTCTTCTGCTGATTTATTAGAAGTAGCTCATAGCTTAATTAAAGGTAGAAGAGACCGGTGCAGGGGGGGAAATCTTTTCTCTTATGGCTCTGATGGCTTTTCCTGTGTAGACATTTTCATTGCTTTACTGTAGTTGGTTTCTGCTACAGTAAGTGTTAGGGGCCAGTAATTCACTTATTTGCTTGGGGTAAAAACAGTTACACATGTAAGTTGTTTGGGTTTTAGCTTAATGGCTTTTCTTGCAAAAAATGGCTATTAAGAGAGTGTATTTTAATCTCTCTGTTAGGGAATGAGTATTTCCATTTTGCTTGTTGTGTAATCTCCGACTGATCATTTTGTGTTGGCAAAAGTCATGAGAGAGTTATTTAAGAGCCCTCATGTGATTTTTTATGTCTATCATAAAAATTAAACAGCAACCAAGAAATAATGATTATTTTTGAAATAATTTTAGGAGGCGAACTTTATGTAATGGTTGAGTGAAATTTTCGTTTTTAATTTAGGATGCGTAGAGTGAAGTTAGTGAACGTGCATGAAGAGACTGTTTCAGTCCTGTTACTACTCACTCATTCACTAGGAAAAATACAGACCCCTATTAGCCATTTGCCTGGGAGGTGATCATTAGCTTCATGGGTCAACAAAAAAGGGGAGAAAAAAAGTTAAAGCTTTTTTTTTTTCCCCTTAAAAGCTATGGCTGTTGCAAAAATGCTATTAAAGCTTCCTCAGCTGGGACTTGTGGGGATGAACAGGAGTAATTTACTTTTCTAGAGATGAGCTAGCTTTAGCGTGTAGCAATAGAAGGTTGTTTTTGCTGTTGACGTCAGCAGCAGGGTTGAGAGTTAGGATGCGTAGAGGAAGGTATCTAGAATAAGTGGCTGCTAAATTACTATGTACCCCCTATGATTACAGCTTTTCTCTGGATTTCCTTTGCTCTCTCTGAGACATATTGTTAAGGGTACGCTGTAAGAGTTACAGCGTGTTTCTGTTGTTCTTGGGTTGCCGGTCCTGCAGCAGCAGCAGCAGTTCGATGCGCCTGCATTTTGCTCTCCATCAAATATCAGAAACTGGACTCTGAAGTGCTGCTAAAACCAAAGGCGTGTTAAAATACGAAATGAGAAAGGAACAAACTTTATAGGAAACGTGGTTGCTTTTTAAATCTTTCTTCTAAAGAGATATTTTGGGGATTTTATTTTTTCACATGGAGTGTTTGGATCCAGAATGTTAGGGAAGCATTTCTGGGCTGCTCTCCCACTGAAATTAACCTTCCCGTGCAGTTGAAGGCTGCTAAGTCTGTGTCCCTAAAGGAAAAATTCTTCATGTAGAATGAACTTTGAGGAAGGAGAGACCTTCAGAGGTAAAGAGAAAAGGAAAAGAGATTCTCCTTGTATTTTGAAATCAAAAGCTGGAAGAAAGGACTGGAGTAAAGCACAAAAGAATGTAATTTTTTTTCCAACTAAAGCTACTGATTGATGTTTGAGTTGAAGCTCAAAGGGTGTAAACTGTTAAGTGCGGTGATGTGGTCAGGGGCTTGTAAACCTTTCGTATTTATTATTTTGTCCACAGAATGGGTCATCCAGCATTGCACCTGTTGGTTGGACATCAGTTTAAAAATGTCACAGTTTCTAGAGAATAAATCTTATAACAAGAAAGAGTGGATCTGATGTTCACAGTCAGGTCCTTTACGAGCTGCTTCTCGTCCGTTGAGGAGAATTGGAGACTGGTTGGTTGAACTGTTTAGAGCTGTTTCCACAGTCAGGAAGCAGAAGTTTCGTGCAGCTCAAAAGCAAACAGTCTGATATAAGTGGGTAGCTTGCGGGGCGAGAGTGAATTGGGCCGTCATTAATCCAAGTTTTGCTTGCACCTTGTTGAAGTTAAACATGATGTTCTGACATATCTTCAGGGAACTGTCTAGAAGAAAACTGATCCTGTAGTAGATTCAGTAGCTTCCTATTATATCCTGTGAGATTTGTGGCTTGGGGTGTTTCTTTGAGATGTGTTTATAAATCTACTGTGACTAAGACACATGAGAACTTTATATTAATTTTTTAAACTGTTGCACTTGTTCATTGTTATTGTGCGCCTGACCGGATTTCTGATTCCATGGGTGAGCCGTGTCCTGTACATCTTGCTTCATTGAAACTGATCTTGCTTTGCAAATACTCTCTAGATTGCATTTCTTTCTTTTCACACCATTTCTTGTCTTTATATGTTGTTTCATACTGAGAGATTTTATGCTATCATTTGTTTGTTACAAAGTTAGTAATTTTCCTCTCTTTTGTCTAGATCAAGATGGAGACTTGTCGGGGACAATTTCACTTGTTATGACACAGTGTTGTAAAAGAATAAAAGACACAGTTCAAAAACTGGCCTCCGATCATAAAGACATTCACAGCAGTGTATCCCGAGTTGGAAAAGCCATTGATAAGGTATTTATATTGTGGTTTGATTTTATTATCGCATATGTTCTGTGATGTGTACTCTGCTTTACAAAAATTCGTATTTATAGTACGATTAATCTTAATTAAATCTTCCTGTCAACTACAGAAGCATAGGCTTGGGACAGAGGCAAGACAGTGGGGTGTACAGTACTTGCTTTCAGAACTTGTTGCATATGGAGTATTCCTTCTGGGGCAGCTCAAATCTCTTAATTTCCGAGAGAACATGCCCTATAGATGTTACTAGACCTACTAATAGTATGTGTTATATCAGTTTAGCAAAATGTTTGCTTCAATATCTGTCTCAATAAGAAATACTGTTTTTTCTCTCTCTCTCTCTAGCATTTCTAGTTAATTGCCAGTAGCAAATAACTCAAAAGTGCATTTTGTTCTAGAATGCAGTATAAAAACGGAGAATTTTTTAAGAAAGACATTTTATTTGTATTTCAGATGCGTTGTCAGTTCTTAGGGCTTAATTTTATAACATGTAGTGTTCTTAATGCGAGTAGAGTAGATTCAGCTTCTCATAGTATCTCTGTCTACGCCATAACAAATAATAAGGTAGCTTATCTTTGAAGGTTTGCATATGACCCATTCTTATATGAATTCCAGGTTCAAGAATAATTGGGATCTGAGTATATTTTTATAGGTAGATATTAACAATTTTTTGAAACTATACTAAAACTCTTTTTTTGCAGTAAGTGATGCTATATGTATACTTTCAGGTCATGCTTTTCTCCATCTGTGTGTTCTTTCATATAAAGTAGCTCTGTATGCAAGGAGTCTTGTACTTGCTTTTTTTGGACATTCTTAGGTGATAGTTTCATATCAGAATGTGCTTATGTTGATAGGGTCTAAACATTTGGTTTGAGGTGCACCTTATAATCTTACCAGAGAAGACACTAGTAAATGAGTCTTTCCATCTGGACAAAGACATTGCAGTGTTACAGAATACTCATTCATAGAATCATAGAATCATTAAGATTGGAAAAGACCTCTAAGATCATTGAGTCCAACCGTTAATTCATCCTTTGGGAATCTCATTTAAACTCTCTTTGTAACAATAATATCTTAAAGCATAATTTAGCAGTAGTGTGATGAAGAGACAAAGTACATAAAGCTGCATTATTGGGCAGAATGTCTGTGCAACTGTTATATTTTTTGCTTATATCTATGTTTGACCATCATGGAGAGCTCAAACTTTGTACTAATAGCTTTAATCCAAGCGTCACTGTTATCCAAAGCTTAAGGATGCATCTGTCTCTAATCCTTGCTGCTGTATCTAAACCAATTAACTAGAGTAAAATTCCATCCTTATTATTGGCTTGAAGCCTGAAATAAATCTATGTAATCTTGTCCTAAGTTTGAAACTTTCCTGTTCTACTTTAGCAAGTGGACTTGTATAAAAACCTTTTTCATTTAAATACTCTGAGGTAGAGCAGCCCGAGGTCATATATAGAGGGTGTGAATATTCAATGGAAATTGGTGATAGTATTTCTTAGAAGCCAAAGAAAACAACACTTGCAAGCTTAATAAAATTTAGACTTGAGTCTAATCTCCAAATAGCTGTTCCAGTTGTCATATGCATAGTTTTTCCAGTGTTGTTTCTGTCCTGCTGTTTTGAGTTTATCTACTATTTTTATTTGAAAAAGGATAGCTGTAAATAAAAGCATTTTTTAAACACCAACTGTGTGGTTTTGTAAAATAGTAGAAAGGATATCAATAATCTGCTCTGTGCGTGTTGAGTGTCAGAAGGGCTGTTTCGGTGAGGTGTTCAAAAATGAGCTCAACTTGCTGTATTCAGTGTGTTCATTCCTCTGGCTTTTCAATCTTGCTTAGTTGTGTGCGGTGTTTACATCAAAAGACTAGAAGCAGTGGGAACTGCATGAGTCCCCAGTCCTGCTCGTAATGAAGGACATATTTTTATAAAGTTCAGAGCGTCAATTAGGATTGTCTCCTTAAATATGAACTTTGTCGGACTTTTTTTTTAATGCAAGTAGTTTGAATTTTATTAGTTTTCCCTGATTGTAGTATCTTAAGGGAACTACTTTAAAATGTAGCCTGAAGTCTTGGCCTGTTTGTCAGATGAGTATCTGTAATGTTTAAATCCAGGTGGAAATTAATGCTTCCCTGGACAGCAACATTTGAAGGAAATCTTCCATATTTACTTAATGTGATTTCCCTGTGCTGCTGGAAAACATGCTTGAAACCTACCAGCAAAGTCTGTTGGCATCCGAGTCCCATAACCTGTTGAAATTGCCCTCCCCCCATTCCTTCGCCATAATATATTTAGCTTAAACCAATAGAAGTAATTAAGTGTAATTGATGTAGTAAATTGATTCCCGACACATTCTGGGCAAAATACTGCTGCTTCTTAAATAAAATGCCTGTTAGAATTTAAAGAAGCACAGCCCTTGCCTTGATTAATGAGATTTGAGTTTTGTTTCTGTCACATGTAAATCCTCATTCCAGCATTTTTCCTCATTTATTTTATAGACGGATTAACATCTCTAGAACACTGCTTATGGTCTTCCTAGCTGTATATGCTCAGGCATAGATAAATGTAACTCGTTCTTTTATTGCCTGATTTGAGATTGGGAAACATGCTAATATTGGTACCAATTTTATGTGATGCATCCAAATGACAGCTGTTGTTACACGTAGAATCAACAAACTTCCTACTTAACAAGCTTGGATTTTGAAAGAACTTGCTGTATTATCTGCTCGTGGCAAATTTCAGGTTACGTTTCTTTTTTCCAGTGTTGAGGCAGGGTTGTATATGTAAAGTTTAGTCTGGTCGGTTTTTAATTAGTGTAGTCGTAGCTTATGAACTTGGATGGGACCTAGATTTGTCTGCCTGCAGAGTTCACTCTGAGAACAGACGCTCCTAAGTGTTTAAAAAGTGGAGTTCAGATGTGGCATCAAGTATGAACTATGTTAAAGTCTGAAATGCCAAACCTTTGTGTGTTGCTTTTTAGTTAGCAGTTCCTGGAAAGCTTATCTAATAAGCTGTATCTTTTTTCATCACAGTTCTACATGGTTTACCCGCTTCTGATCCATGAGGGTTTACCCTTTCTTCCAAAGAGCATTTTCTCCTTTGAAAGGAAATGTTGCATCCAGTTTTTTCTTTATTGTACTAGCATTTGCTCTGCTTCCAGAACTCATCATGTCACTGTTGTTCAGCAAGTTGTTATCAGGTAGCTCACTCATCAGTCTCCCTGTAAATCAATCACTCTTCTGGAATGATTTGAATTCATCTCAAAGCATGTTTGATGGGGCTAGTAACTGTTTTCCCTCTAGCAGCAATCTGTCTGAGTAGTGGTTAAATGCCTTCATTCAGGAAAGTAAGTGGAGTAAATGGGAGCTCCTTCCATTTTTTTCCCTGAATTTTAAGCCTGTTTTTAAAGGGCCAACATTTTAATCCAATCTTTGTTCTGGGAAAGCAAACTTTTATCTAAGTCAGTGGTTTTTTCACATAAAAATTTGCATACAAACAAACGAAAATGCTTTACTGAACATAATTTAATTATGTTGCTGTGAAGAATACGGCTAGATAAATACAGAGTCTTTGCAAATTGAGCTTTATTTTATGAACCAACAAACTGAACAGACAAGGTAAACAAATGTATTTCATTTGTGTATTGGATCAGAATTCAGAAGAAGGGAGGAACGCGCAAAGTAATCTCAACTGAGAAACCGAGGAATAAAACTGTCCATAATAATCATCCTTCTTCATATCATGTTGGTACCAATAACATGGAAGGTTGTATGTTGGTTAAAATGCTCCGTCTTGTGTGTGTGTGCGTCTCAAAGTCCTCACATTACAGCAATTATCAGTAATGTACTTTACATTGTATCATTGATATATTTGCACATAATATTCTACATTTTAGCCCTAGGCTTGCTAGTTAGGCTCTTAAAAAAAGGCTTGTTTCTCAGGAATATTAACTGATGCTCTTCTAAGCTTAAAACCTGAAAAACACAAAATAACCGTTCTGGAGTTTGTAACTTATGGAATTTAGTTCAGCTAGTGAAATCTTACTAAACCCCACATGCTATCAGTTAGCATATTGTTAGCATTTAGAAAACAAAACTGAGAGATGTGTAGTCACCAGCATACCATGCATGCATGACAGTTATGAAATATGTAAGCCAAAGGCAAGCGGTAATTTGTTCTGACGTGTGACAGTAACTCACTGTAATATGCATAGTCAGTTCTTGAAGCTCGTCAGGACCCACTGGAAGAAGAGCTGTAGAATCCCACATATAATAAAGACCTCAGAAATTGTTTAAAAAAAAAAAAAAGTTATTGAAATGAGAACCTGGTCAAGACTGGGTTGATCGGAGAATGGATGAGGGGGAGGAAAAAAAAAGGAGGTCCTCAGGTTGTATGATGTGACTTGAATCTACAGCACGTCTAGGTTAATGAGTCATTGTTACCATCTCTTATGGGATTTAAAAAATCTGATTTACGATGGGGTTTTGAAAAGATTCTCAAGGCTCATAGGTTTGTTGTTTCAGAACAAAATGTGGATTTTGTGAAGGAACTGAGGTAAGTAAGTGCCTCTACCATGTCTGCCCCCAGGCAATGAGAAGGATGTGACGATGTTTAAGGCATAGGTTCAGCTCTAATGGCTGGTAACTGCTCAGAAGAATACAGTTTCTTCTTACGGGGATACATTCAGTCGGACTTGAAATTACAAGAAAAATAACTCAGTTGTTTATTTTTAGAATACTGATGATTCCCCCCCCTCCCTAAACCTAAGTAACAAAAGCAAGTTGTGTGCTCTTGCTACTGCCTCTGGTATTTCTCTTAATGCATTGTTGATGGATTTATGTTAACCTGCTAGTGGTGTTTGGACAGTGATACCAGAATTGGCAATGGTGGTGAACCTTAAAGGCTTCAGAGGGTTGGCACAAATAAGAACATTGTTACTTATTCTTCAAGATGCTTAACTTTTTTCAAGATACAGTTTAAAGATGAGCAGCATGACAAGGAGCTTACAGGTTAGGACACCCATGTGAAAATGTTGTTAAATATAAGACTTGAATCAATGGCAATAATTTAAACGCTCATCTTGCTCCACCATCTCTGAAAGGTGGAAGAGACAACTTGCTAGCCTAAGGTTAGCGTTTTACTGAAAGTTTGCTAAGAGACCTGAAGGGAATGGTGGTTTTGAAGCCGCGCGTGCAGGGATGAGAAGGCTGCCCCTTTCTCACGATGACACAGAGCAGCATCAAAGGAGATGTGGAGGTGGCCGATGAAGGAAATTAATAAGTGGTGAATAAAAGGAAGACGCAGTGGGAAGCTGAGCTGTGCAGAGTACTGGAAGGAAGAATGAGAAGCTTTACAGATTTATGCTACTGTGCCCCTTTAAACTTCCCCCTTGCCATTTAAGAGGTGGACATGCTCATGGTTGGTAAGGCTGCCTCCGAAGGGCTGATCCCCTCTGTGTGGCAGGTGCCACCATGCATCTGTCTTCACTGTAGCTAATCATGGCATGCCACTCTGGTCCTCTTTAGCCAGCCTATAAAGGCAGCAGTTTCAGTCTTTGAGGCTGACATCTGGATTGTGGTTAGGTATTTGATACCTCCTGAGGAAAAAGCAGTGAGGCTAACTGTGCAGGAGAGACTTGTGCGAGGCAAAAGTCACCCCTTGGTCTGAAAGTTTGAACCTGCCATGATGTTGTTCTCTACTTTTTTTAATTTAAGAATCTCCTTCTGACTCGATTTAACTTCTGAAACAGGTTAATAGTAGGTTCCTGAATGCTTCTGGCAGTGTCACTCTGCAAATGTCTGTTGCCTGGCGTGTGTTTTGACAAAACAACGTATGGCTCTTTGGGTTTCTACTGCAGGTTGGTGATGTCGTGTCCCTGGGATACAAAGTGCCAGTCTAATGTAAACGCATATTGCCTGCTTAAATTTGTTCTGAAGTTGGTTACCCAGCTTTGCGCTGGCAGACCTTACAGCAGGTCGGGGTATCGGCTAACCTGCCACTCCAGCATTGTGCCGGTTGTCGGGGAACCGATAATACGTGGTTGACAGATAGCTCGTACCAACTCTGTGTTGTTTGCTCTGCCTGCTTTGACAGAAGTGTGCGTTTGTGCTAGGTAGGTGTTTCCATATTGTGCAGGACTGTCGATTGTCACAGAGCTGTAGCTGAGGCACTGCTATTTTCACCAACTTCTGATTTCTGAAGTTTCTTCCTGTAAGAGAGCTGTAGTTACCGGGCTGTCAGGTCAGGCAGCAAGCAATGCACTAACTTCTAGGCTGTTTCTTTTGCAAGAGGTTTGTTTTAGGCAGTGGGTGAGGATTTTTTTTCAAATTGACCTGCCTGTCCTGATCATAAAACATGTTAGCAGTTAAAGTCCTGTTTTATATATTGGGTTAGAATAAGCGTTGCTCTCCTGCTGCCAAGAGGCGCAGTGCCAAGCAGTGCCAACTGTTACTAAAGAGTCACCATGACAATATTTTTACTTATTCCTGGAATATGTCCGTAGGCCATTGGCCTAAAAATATACGGCAGTAGGATCATCAGGGTTAGATCTGTAAAAGATCTCTCAGATCTTCAAAGCTCATCCTGTTGCTGGGATGTTGAAGTCTTCAGAGATTTGAATTTCATTATCGTGTGGGGGTGGAGAGAAGCGATGTTTTCTTTTTTCAGCATTGTCTACCCTCCCAGCTATGTCAAAAATTCTTGAGTTAAAGCTTTTACTTCTAATTTCGTGCACTGTAGTGACAGTGATGAATTGATAACGCTATTTTGATTCTAGTGTAGGCAATTTTGTTTTCTGTTCTCTATGCATTTTCAGTTTTTCACATATGGAAAAAGCCTTTTCTGCAGATACTTCCTTCAAAAACGCATTGTGGTCTGGAAACCCCTTTATTAGTTAACTAGATTTCTGATTTGCTAGCTAGACTTGTAAGTTGTCAGTGTAATTCCTTATGGTGGATAACATTCAGACTTGAAACAAGCAAGCCAAAGGATTTCTTCTTCTGTACACAGGAGATAATGAAGCAGCTGACAGATATATTTCACTTCGAATGGGAGGTAATTGAGGGCCAGCTGAGTAATAGGCAGAAAGCATCAGGGTGGAGACATAGGTGTCTTGCATAATTAAAGAAAAATTATGTGGGGTGATTTGTTCCAGCCTATTAACTGTTAATTTGCACACTTCAGAATTTTGACTCCGACATCAGCAGTGTGGGGATAGATGGGTGCTGGCAGGCTGACAGCCAGCGAATCCTCAACGAGGTGATGGTGGAGCACTTCTTCCGGCAGGGGATGTTGGACGTAGCTGAGGAACTTTGTCAGGTAACGATAAGCGTGGATGTTGAATGTTATCGATCATGGAAAACTATGCTTTGGGTTAGCATCCTTATTTGAATGTTAATGTTCCAGGTGAATATTTAAACTGTCAGAAAAACAGCAGCTTAATCCCATGTTTTCTTATGCTTCAACTAAAAACTGCCTTTGTTTTTTCAGGAATCTGGTCTATCAATAGATCAAAGTCAAAAAGAACCGTTTGTGGAGTTGAATCGAATATTGGAAGCATTAAAAGTTAGAGTTCTGAGACCTGCATTAGAGTGAGTCTACTCAAGTTTTTTTCCTCCCTTTTTTGAATGCTTGTAACAAATCCTTAGTTTTTCACTTTAAATATTGTCTTTAGTATATTTTGATGTGTCCCATTTGTCCTTTGAGAGATCTAGTTACTGAGTGAACCCCTACCTTCTCCTTTTGTTCCCTCTGTGTCCCTCCCCATGGGCAGTAAGGGTCTTTTTCTTAGATTAAGGATTAACTTGAATCATTTGTGATGCCGATTTAAAGTTTTGGGAAGAAACATCACTTATAGAAACAGTTGTCTGCCATGATGGTATTTAGCCTTATAGTCAATCATTAGTGAACCTTATTTTAAAAGGTTCAATTATGAAGGATACCAGGACTTACTAAAGGTCTTGGCGTATCACCAAGTCTTTTTGGCTTCACTGAGCCCTTGGGGTGAGCAGAACTTGACTTGGATCAAAGTTCTCACTTTTCCTCAAGTCACTCTCCCTTTCCAGATAAGGGACTACAGGGTGGGAAGAGGGAGTGGAAGGATAAGTGTGTACTTTGCAGGCTGCTGCTGATTAATGCTGGGTGAGAGGTGTGTCCCTTAAAAAACATCCCTGCGGTATATGAGCTGGGAGCCTGGACTGACAGTGAGATCTGTTAGTGAGATTTCTTATGAACAAAACGATTCTCTCCATAGAAGTCAGTGGATAATGCTGAACACTCAGACGAAAACCAAGTCTGGGAATATCTGAGGTCTATCAATCAACCTTAGACCAGGATATTTTCTTGACCTTAGTAGACTTTACAACCATTAGACATGTAAGCTGGTGCTAAAAGTGACAGTGAAGAGAGAAATGTAATGAAATGTCTCATGGGCTACTGTTTTGATTTCCAGTAGTGGATATGTAACTGTGGTGTACTGTTTCAGAACCACTTTTATTTTAAAAACAAGAAAAACCCAAACAAACCCTCAGCCTATGTTTTGGGGTTTTGTTTGTTTGTTTGTTTGTTTGTTTCTTCTTTAGGTTGCAAGAGCTTTGGTAAGCTTAGGTTGGTGTCAAAAGTAGGTAAAAAAATAAAATAGCTTTAAAGTGACCTTTTGAAAGTAGAAACAATGAAACAAAGCAAATTCAGATTTTCTGTTTCATTCCAGAGTATAATTCATACATTTAAAATACCTTTTTTGCATTATTCAGTGAAATACATTTTCATACCAACAAGCATTTTCTCTTCCCTTTAACATGATCTAACATGGGTATGTCAATTCAGAGGTCTAAACTAAGTGCAGGGATACTCTGATATTCAAACTGTGGTGTTCATAAACTAAATCTTGGATTATGCCTCTGGGTCATGCAAAGTTTGACCTAAATAGTTGCTCTTTGAATATAGTTACACAGGTGGGAAGCTCAGGTGGTTTATTGCTATTGAATTGGCTAATTGAAGGGAAGCAACACTGAAATGCCTGGTGTTAAAACTGAAACAGGATTTTCTGTCAGCTACACCACCTATTTCTTGTAGTTCAAATAGTAACATAGCTGTTGTGGAGGATACCCTCTGAGGAACAGTAACTTGCTGTTATGTCCATCCACTTGAAGTCACTAAATTCATTTTAGCTCCAGTTTGCTAGGCCTTACGCCTTACTCATTGCTACTTAGTCATATCTTGTAGTTCCTGCAATGTGTTAAATATTTTTCAAACAAAGGAGAAGGCAAGGTCCTTCTTCAAAGGAACTCTTATTCTGAAGACAGCTGAATGAACAGAGAATAGGGTGTATTGTCAGCACAGTTTGTATGCTGGTCTCCCTCCCCCACCCTGTCTCATTTCTGTTTATAATGTTTATTCTGTTTAAACTCTTCAGTGCAAAAGCTATCTGCTTCTCTTGGCCTGCTGCTGGGCACAGAGGGTCCTTATTTATAGTGATGCTTATGTAAAAAACATGGTTGTTAGTGAGGACGATCAAAATGTGACAGAACTATACAGTTTAGGAGGTAACTGATGTCTTAAATGCCCCGTTATTCTGCAGAACTGCTGATGCTAGTGAATGTATTTCCCATACTATTTCCCAGCAGACGTGGGTGTTCAGGAGGAGGGATAGAAACCGCTCCTGGAGGGACAGCCTCTGTGTGAGAGGAGCTTGGAGGGGTGGCATTGTGCTCGTTGGGCAAAAAGCTAATAAATGGCTAAAATAAATGGCATCAATAAATACAGCTGCAGGGGTGCGTAAAAGCAGTCCCAAACTGGCCTGTTCTAGGGCTAGGCTACTGACAGTGGTGTTGAAGCAGAAACCAGGTGTTACACAAGGATGATTAATTACAGTATCATGAACCAGGAAGGGGAGTATAGCAGGGTTTACCCATGCAAAAGGTTAGGATGAAAACAATAACCAGTCTCTCTGGCTCTGCCAGTGCTCTGCAGTTGGTGCTCGGCTTAACTCAGTGTTGGAAACGAAGCAAACATGGGTGGCTCCTGGTCACTGCTGTCGAAAGGGAGTTGTCAGATTAATGACACTTCGAAAAGACTTTCAAAGCCCTGCTGTATCAAAAGGGAGTTGTCAGATTAATGATACTTCGAAAAGACTTTCAAAGCCCTGCTGTGGTGATAGAGGGAAGTTAGTATTCGTATCTGATTTAAAAAAAAAAAAAAGACCCTAATTGTAGTTTTTTCAGATCTTCTTACTAATACAAATTCCAACACTTAAAAATACTACACTCACAATTAAATTTAGTATGACTGACCATAACATTTTTCTTTTTTTATGGGGTGTACAACTTGGCTTTGTAGATGCCCAGTCTGGCCCTGTACCCTAAGCCATGTAATGGCTGTACCTCTGCAAGATCGCATTAATTTCCAGTGACTTTTCTCACTGTAATTTGGTGATGGGGGAGGGAAATCCATAGGTTCTTTCTGGGTGGATTCTGGCCCTTCTGAGCCCACGTGGGTCTTTGTGAAGTTCTGATGGGAATGACTTGCATTGTAATCTCCTGGGGAAGAGATACTGTCTTCTCTTATGTCTGTAAAGCAGCAAGGTGGACAGGTCCTGGTATTTGCTGTGACCTTTGGTTTAAACTTAATTTAATCTTTGCTAGATGTTGTGAAATTAATTTTAACTAAATCCCATGTGGGAGCTAAAGAGAGCTCTGTGTACCTGTGGTTTGAATAGTATACTGTAAACTTCAAAAAATTCAGATGGATTTGAGTCTCAGAAGTGAAAACACACTGAAAGTATCGTTTTGAGAAGAGGTAGTAAGACAGGTGTTGTGATTACTAATGATTTTGGATGGTGGTAGAGAGTGTGTGTGTTGAATGTTTTAAACCTCACTTGTTGGTTTTTTGTCTTTCCATTAGAAATAGGAACAGCACATCCTAGACCAAACACCTCAGGCCTTGCTTCTGTGGCTGCTTTCTTCTGATACAAATCTGTGCTGCCACTCAAAGAACTAAAAATGGAAAGCCTGCCTAAAAGCTAATTTGGAAAAATAGACTCGATCTCAGCAAGGCGAAGTACCGTGTCATGTGGTTGTGAATATTGGCAGTGAGAAGATGGAGGCTCTTTTGATGCCTCCCTTTTGATGCAATACAGATTAATATCTCATTAATGGGACTGTGGACTGGAACTAGTCTTACTGTTTACTGATAATAGTTTTTTGTCTTTCAGCTGCTTCTTGGTCTATGGTTGTTAACTTCATGCTCTTTTCTTAGTTGGAGTGAGCTTTATTGCCACTATGCCAGCGTTAAACGGTGGACACTGATCATAAAAAAAAAAAAAAAACCCAAAACCAAACAAAAACAGAAAAACCCACAAAAAAACCCCAAACAAAAAACAAAAAAACCCCCTCCAAACAAGAAAACCAAACAAAATCAAAAAACCAAACAACATGGTTAGTCACCCTCTTGGTGGGGATTAGTGTTGACAGTGTTCTGAGGCTGCTTATCTGAAGCTGCTTGAAATTAGGAACAGTAGAGCTTGTTCTTGTTTCAAAGGCTACATTTTTCACTGTTTCCTACTGAAAGGTTACTGATGTCATTACAAAGCCTTGCCAATAAAGTCAGACTCCTGACACTTTCACCACAACAAATGGACAGTAGGTACTTGTGCATTAACGCTATATCTTAATGCAGAAGGCTATCTTGCATTGAAAGCTTTACCAGTACCGTAAGAACGCTTAATTTTCTTATTTTAGTATTTGTTGAAAAGAACAGAAGCCTTGCATACCCCTTCTTTTTAAGGAAAGGAGACTACCTCACTCCCTTGCTGAAAAGTGAAAAGCTCTTTGCTTAATGGGGCCCCCACAGTGAAAAACAGTGTAACTAATTAACACTAATGAGAAACAGATGTACTGAAGAACATTGAAACTTGAAGTTCTTAAGAGAAAGATTGGATTGATTTAGGCCTGACTAAATCGAATTAAGGAAAAAAAAACCACACCACAAAAAATGAGAGGGATGGATAAAATGTAAATAATAAAATAATTTTTTATGAAATGCTTTAAAAATTCCAGTTCATTTTACTTGGTGCGTGTTTAGGAATTCTTCGTGTTATTTGGGAGCCAAACATTAGTGTTGTCATGGTGAATGAGACCCAGAAAATAAGAAATATTTTTATTGCCCAAGTTGAAAATAACACAGAAAGCAAAGTTTAAGCAGGGTAAAGTATAACCTAAATGATTCTATGATATTTAAACTGATTTTCCTTCCCCTTTCCCCTATGCCCCATTGTAGGGTCTTGATACTATCTTCGAGGCCTCCGTAGACGCACTTCCCCTCTCCAGCGCAACATACACATGCATATAAACATAGTGGCTTAGAAAAAATGTTTGGGGAATGAGGAAGATGGAAAATATGTTCCTGAAAGGCTTGGTCAAACTTCTTCAACGTGCAGCTGAAGACCATCTTCAGTTGTTAAGATTCAGTAACAGAGTGCTGTTAATCAAAATACAGTAGATTTTAGCTATTTCTACCTTACGTTGTGCCCAATTCAGTCTTGCCTGTGAGTGTTGAATTTTGCAGAGGTTAACCTGTGCAGCAGTGCCAGAAGTACCGTCGTTCACATGTTGTGTGCCCTGTGTAGCTCTGTTACTTGTAGAGAGTCTTGCCATTTTCTGTTCTCCATGTAAACTCACAGAAGTTCAGGGAACAGTCATATTCTCCTTGAAATAGATGTTTGATAATTGTAATAATTTCATATGGTGTAGGCTGACATTCAGTTACTCTTGTGTCGTGTCCCATTGTACCTCGTTTCTTCTAGGTGGGCGGTATCCAACAGAGAAATGCTTATGGCACAGAATAGTTCGTTGGAATTTAAACTACACAGATTATATTTCATTAGTTTATTGATGGGTGGAACAGCAAATCAAAGAGAAGCACTTCAGTATGCGAAAAACTTCCAGCCGTTTGCCCTAAATCATCAGAAAGGTAAGTTTTTGGTCACAGTCAGGGTATTTAAAGCACTTGGATGTGGCACCTTGTAATAAAATACAAATCATGTTCCAAACCTGTTTTACTCCGTTATTTTCATTTTGTTAGAGGCTTCTTATTTTTATATTTAACATGTATAACCTGAATCCTTACAATTTGAATTAACTCCTCTTTTTTTTTTTCCTCCTTTTTTTGAAGAGGGAACAAAATTATATTTTAATATGTCTGCACATTTGCTTAAATTTAAGGGTTTGATTCTTTAAATAATACGTAGATTACATCTAGAATAGGACTGCTGCCAGGGTAAAGTGTTAAAAATGCACAGAAATGTTCTTAGAATAGTCATCTGTTACTTTCTGCTGCGTGGGGTAATACAAAGAGAAATGAAACTTTTGAAAAATGGGGAATATGTGAGTTAAGTGAGCCATCTCAAACTGAATCCAGTAAAACCTAATTTTTAGGGTAGTGTGTGTGTCAGAAAGCTTACAAAAAAGTAAACCTGTTTGAAGCAAATTAATAGGCAGCATGTCGTGCTTGTAGAGGGGCAAACGACCCCTCAGTCTATCCATAGTGGACTGGAGCTCTTGTAGCTGTTGACGTCTGTTCTGTGATGGCTTTAATTGTATTTTGTAGAGGTGAGGATGTGTATTATTGATCTGGTGTATCTGCTCGTTTTCCATATAAAAGCTAAAACTGTAGACACTGGATTTTATTTGTAGTATAAAATAACTAACTCTTCCTGGTCCGCACAGATATTCAGGTTTTGATGGGCAGCCTGGTATATCTGCGGCAAGGTATAGAGAACTCTCCATACGTTCATCTATTAGATGCAAACCAGTGGGCGGACATCTGTGACATCTTTACAAGAGATGCTTGTGCTCTTCTGGGACTTTCAGTTGAATCACCTCTCAGTGTTAGGTATGCTGGTTTTCATTTGCTTTTAAGACCAGGTACATAATGTTTTGGTTTCTATTTCTCGTTGAGGAGCAAAGAAACAGCTTTTGAGAAGTAGTCTCATCTAGCTTGTATTAAATGAAGAGTATGGTTACAATTAGCTCTAACAAGATTTGCAAAGATAGAAATCAGAGGTTCCCGTGTGCTGTGCTTTACCCTGCACCTTTGCAGCTCAAGAAGAAGCATTCATGGATGGAATTTGGCTTCCGTAGTTTAGACATCAGTGTGAAAGATGAGGATGGCAATCAGCCAATTATTCCCACAGCAAATGTGTGAAAACTGTCCTTGCTGTTTAACTGCAAAAACCCCCAAAACTCTGGCCATTCTGTCAGCAATTGATGATGTTGGGTTTTAATCCACATATTACTTTACCTGTCTTCTCCTTAGAAGAATGCTTAAGAGTTATTTTGTGATTTCAGCTGCTAACATTTCCAAATTATTTGCTGGACGTCATTTGCCAAGAAGAAAGAGGCACTTTCAAGCTCAGTAGCTAATCTGACAAAATGCAAATCTGTAGGAGGCTGTTGGAAATGTGAAGAAAAACCAACCTAATCTCCTTCTAGCTTCTCTGAAGATAAAACAGATTAGCTGCTATTTAGCCTTTGGATTCCAGTTCCCCCAATATACTTGCCTGATGTTCTCATTTTCATTTCAGACATTAAATAGAAAATAAATCATATTTATCTTTCTGGGCTAGATTTGGTACTTAGCAGAAGCTTCGCTACCTCTTATTTTCTTTTTTTTCTCTTCTTTTTAAAATTTGTTTTAGCTTTTTTTATTTACTGTTTGCATGTTACTATTATTAGAGTTCTGTGCTTAGTTTAGAGCTGTTAGAATTGTCAAACCTTCTGCTTGTGTTTGCACCTCTGTCACAAAATACAACAGAAGCAACAAAGGGAGCACTTTCAGATTGTCTTTCTACAATAAACGTTACGAGTTTCAGTTTGAGGGTTTTATAGATATCTGAAACTTCTATCTCTGGTTTTTGGTTTTCATCTTTTTCCTCTTTCAGGCAAATTAGTAGCAGTCCTTTACATTTTAATTGCTCATGCACTGACGCTGTAATATGGTTTTCAGTGCACACGGCCAAGAGATTTTTGGTGAAGTGGAAAATCCCTGTTATTGATGTTTGGATTGGTTGTACACTTGCTTTGTGCCTGGTGTGAAATCGATTGCACTGGAATGTATTTACTGTATAGGTGGTATTGATACTCTTGTCATAAATTACTGTCTTAAACTGGTATGACCTTTGAGCGCTGCAAATCCTGTAGAAATTAAACCAGCTTGAAGTTAAATCCCCGCTATAAAATATATTGCTTTCTAGAACATGGGTAGCGGTCACTTTTTCTTTAAGGCTGATTGGTTTCTCCAGTATGTATCTAATCCTGTACAGGCCTCATGGTCTGAGTTACTCTGCGGAGTCAGTGGGAAAACTGTTGTTGTACTAAGGAGGTCATGGTTCAGGGATTCGAAGAACTACAGGACACCATTTGAATTTACTATTTACTTGAGTTTTTATACTCTTAAAGGGCTCTTCCAGAGGTGTTTTCATACAGAACCGTTAAAGCAGTAATGCTTTTATTTCTACAAATACTATTTGTCTAAACTTTGGACAGGGTTAACACAAGTCACACTCAGGGCTGAAATAACCAAAAAGCAAAGTGTAAGGATTAAAATGGCCAGTCAGAGATGAGGGACATGATATTTTTTTAATTTTTTTTTTTTTTTTAAGCTTAGGCAAGACATCCATAGGTTTCAGGCACATCCCTCCCAAGTAAACTAGCCAGAATGTTGCTGCAGAAACATAAAAACAAGTGTCTGGAGGGGCAGAGGGGAGAGGAATAAAACTTGCACAAATAATAAAATAATCTGCCAAAGAAACAGAGCAGGCTGATACCAAGGTCAAATCCTGTTTCTGTTGCTGCTGATTTCCAAGCCTATGGTACTGTCATTAGACTTAAATCCATCAATGTTAATTTGTGGAAACTCAGTGTCATACTTTCTTTTGTAACATAGTGAGATATTTGAAAATAATGTGGTAAGTTCTGGTAATGGGTAACTCCCAGAGCAGGCTGAACTCTTGGGACACTGGCTTTGGTCAGTTGTATACTGCCATTCTTGTTACAGGCTGTGGTTTCCTTCCTTCACTTGCCTTCCTTTGTTTTTTCTACATTTGTTTTCTTGATTTAAGGTGAAGGTGGAAAGACATGTTTCTTTATATGGTAATTACAAATAATTGAAGGATTATGGGTTGTGTGTACATGTGGGTTACATGGAAACTCTTAGGCTGCATGTACTCTTCCATGGTTGAGAGCAACTACCTGTATAAGCTAACATGATGTCTTCCTCCTGTACAGATCAACATCAAAGTAGGTGGTATAGAAAACTGATTCATTATAAGACTCAGAGCAGGGAATTAACTGTTGTTTTCAGTCCAGAATGTAGTACATGAGGGCCCTAGCCGAAGATGCAGGGTAACTGATAACCTGCCCCAAAACTCTTGCTTGTTGTACTTGGAGGGAGCTTAGAAGTACAGACAACAACTGAATGAAGTAGTACAACACTTTGTGTCGCAGCTAACCTTTAAAGTAGAAATATGAAAAATGCCGGTTTCCTAATAGGCACCCTATGTTAACATTTCTTTTTTCCGCAGTTTTTCAGCAGGTTGTGTAGCATTACCAGCTCTAATTAATATCAAGGCAGTTATTGAACAAAGGCAGTGCACAGGTGTTTGGAACCAGAAGGATGAACTACCGGTGAGTTGACGCTAAGCTATCCCAGGGCAGATTTCTAATGTTGAATGTTGTTTTCAGGTTTCTTCTGTGCTGAATATTAAGGGATGTCACACATGGCCGACACCTCCAGCAGCTCCTGGGCTTTGGACTTCCTACTTCTGTACAGAGACCTCAGGGTCTTGTCCCAGGCCGATGGATGTGGCTGCTGGTTTCCCATTTGTAGGTTCAACCAGTAGCAAAGCTGAGCGTGAACCGCAGACATCCACCCACGCACACACACAAAGGACACCGATATGACCGTCTACACAGGCTGCCACAGACAAGGCGCTGCCTTCAACAGTACCCACATACAGGACTTGCATAAAACATAAGTGTAGACAGCCAAGATCCCTTCCTCCTCTTTGGCTGATAAAGGTTGACATTCACTGGTGAAAGCACACACGCACTACTCTAGATTCATGAGCAAATGCATGTTCATGGCCCCTCACATACTGGCATGGCCCTTCTGGCCCCTTTTATACTCCTTTCTGGCTGTTCCTCCCCAATCTCCTTCCCCTGCATGTTCCTCCTGCAGTTTGTATAGTCCTACTAACCCCTTCTCCTCAGAGACGCTCAGGTTTACATTCTTATCTGTTGCAAAGTCCTGGTTTCGTTGCAGTTTCTTGATGGCCTATCAATTAGCACGACTGACAAGGTTGTTTCTTGTTACAGTCTCCATTACGTTTGTCTGTCAGGTTTATATTTCTCAGGTTTTTTTGTTGCTCCCCCATTTACTTGTTATCCCCTTTTGCATTGAAAAGGTCTTTGATCAAATGACCTTAACAAAACAGGTGCTTTCACCTTCCACTTAGCCTTCACTGAACATATGAGATGTTTCTATATAACTGGAAAGGAAATCCATCCCACTGACAAACATTAACTTCCCCTAGCTATGCTTGAGCTCTGTCCATGAGTTGGTTTGCACTAACTCTTTATCAGGCAGATAGGAGATGAAAGAATTAGTGCCACATCTGGGGAGACGAGAACTGAATTGGGATCCAGTGCATTATACTTCCAGCACAACTCATTTGTATCAGTTGAAATGAAGTTCAGTTGTTACGAAACCCCAATTTATAGCTCTTTTATAGCTATAGCTCTTACCAGGTGTGTGCAGCTCTCCAGTGGCCTGCTCCTGATTTGGAAAGAAAACCTACTTTGTGCAAACTGGGCATGAACTGAGTTAGCGTCTTTGATTGTAGCTGTAAGAGATTAATTTATAGTGTAAGTACGTGTGTTGAGTTTCTCCCAGCTATGTTTTCCGTAACACTGAGAGTGTAACCTCCAAGTGTGACAGATTCATGCCCTGCCGTCCTGACAGGAATGATTAGCTAGGGAGCATTTGGGAAAAGATTGCTGTCAGATGCAGATCAGTTAATAGTATTTATATGCCTCCTTGCATATTGTAAACTTAAGGGTCTCTAGCATGTACTGCTAAGGCAGTATGGGGATGGGAAGCCTTATTTTCAGCGTGCAAAGACAGAGATTAAGTAGCGTGAAAAGGCTATATTGTCAGATTTCGTTGAAGGTGAAACTTGTCAGAACTGAGGACTGGTCAGAGCCCCGAGCTTCAGGTACAGAAGCTGTGATTTTTGCAGTTCTCAATCGATTCCTGCAGTCACAGACCCATTCTTCTCTGTGAGATGTCCCTTTTTGAAATCATTTGGTCCTGGTGGCAAGAGTTGTGCTGTACCAGTGTCTTCTGTGTTGGTACTGAAAATAAATGATTCTGATACACTTCATTATTGATGTGACATGTAGGTGTCGGGAGAGTCTTTCAAGAAGCTGTAGAACATTAACATAATCAATCCAAGGGATTTTCTCTTTTCTTTTTTTTCCCCCACCCTTAAATGAGATCTGTCATCTAAACCACTTTGGAAATTGCTGGCTAGGAAATACAGAAAGTCTTGTTGGGTCATCATCTCAGTTTTCCTGCCAGAGCATAGATCTGCACTATAATATGCACCAGTCCATTGGCAGAATACTCTGCTTTGTTGAGGGGAGAAGCAACACAAATCATCATTTTAAGATCACAATTAAGAATTTTTGGCTGGGAAATCGTCAGGCATCCACACAATGGATTTTACTGCCTTCACAGCTGAATTGTGAAATCCGTTAAGTACGGGCCGTGACCTAGAGGGATAATTATCTGGAAATGAAGTTTCCCATGATAAATTATTATGTTAATTTCTTTCACAGATTGAAGTGGACCTCGGTAAAAAGTGCTGGTATCATTCAATATTTGCCTGTCCCATTCTTCGTCAGCAAACAACAGATAATAATCCACCTATGAAATTAGTCTGCGGTCATATTATATCAAGAGATGCTTTGAATAAAATGTTTAATGGCAGCAAGTAAGTACCATTCTTTTATTTCAAGCAACATATAGACAAGGACAAATCTTAAGACTAGAATACTGTGTTTCGGGAAAACTGAGTCCATAATTACATAACTGGTGGAAGCTTGTTAATCTTAGAAGCCAGATAAGCCGGGTTGATGCGCTGGAGAAAAGCATAATAAACCCTCTGATGTTGTAGAAAGTGAGATTACGTGAAGGAATGCAATGAACAGAGTAATTTTCCAAGTTGTAAGTACTGTTGTGTTGTTTTAAATTCAAAATGGAGGCTTTTACACACACAGTTTTTCGTTGGGAGCAAGGTTAGTAATGCATGAAACATCCCTTAAAGAATAAAATTAAACCTCTGGGGAAATATGGCTTAATAATTGAGCAGGTAGTTGAATTATCACTGTGGAAATACCCCTTCTTAGATATCAGTGGGTTACCTACACGCTTTTGGGAAGGAGGAAATGGGAGAGAGAGAGAGAGAGCTATACAGACTTCCTTAAGGAAGAACTAGTGGTAATTTGTATTTAATATATGCAGCTTCCGTGGAGGCTGTCAGCTTAATTTAGAGCCATAAGTTGTTTTGCAAAATCCAGTGTGAAAATAAGTGACACTATGAATGGAAATGTCAAGTGACGTTTGCATTCTTTGCCCTGTTAGAAAAGCCTAAAGGTATGCCTTCGTGGGTGATTAGCCATTTTAAGCCAGTAAACTTGCTGCTACGCTATTCCTATCCCCAATCACTCATTCCTGATGCTTTCATTGATCAGCTTTAGTAACAGCACAGCTCTGACAATATTAACTCGGGGGGGTGGGGTGGGGTGTGTGTGAAAGGCCCAAACTTAGAGATGGGGAAAAACGGATCAATGCTAGAAGAAATATTGTCAGGAGGTGGAATTGTATCAGGGAGACCTCAGCAGGGAGGCCAGGCTGACCTGTTTAGTCATTGCCTGCAGGAGCTGATCTAAGTGGGTTGTAAAAATCACAGCATTTTGGGAACCAGAGAATAAAATGCCCTGGATGCTGAGGAAGTCAAAGTGAAAGCTACGAGCCTATTTAAAGTAATTAAAATGCAACAAACTAATCCAGAAGAAGAAATAATAGATTAATCATGAAGAGTAATTTAATAATTCAGGGGTGTGTGGGTGAAAGGTGAGAAAGAATATAATTAGAAGAAAAAGCATGATAAGGTCTCTCTCAGCTAAAGGTGACTTTTAATGGAGCCAAGTAAAGCATTATGGCTTAAGAGCACATTTGTTTCATGCTACAGGGGAAAAAAAGAGGAAGGACTATGACTCAATAGGAAACTCGATACCTTTGTAATGGGTGAAAAAGCTTAATGCTCAGTTGTCGCACATTGCCGCGATTCTAACGTGTTGTCTTTTGTCCCCAGATTAAAATGCCCCTATTGTCCGATGGAACAAAGTCCTGGAGATGCCAAACAGATATTTTTCTGAAGAGAAGTTTCATTATGCAGTTTGTAAGTGACACTCTGGATTTCAGGTGCATTTCAGGAGAATTAAAACACACTTGTTCCGTTTTATGCAGCAGACTGAGGACTCCTATGTTTGTATAAGCTAATGCTACAGAAACTTTGCCAACATTTAGTATATACATACCAAGTGGAAATGCTACAGAAATATTATTACCATAGGGCTTTACTATACTCTTGGTCTCCATACCTGATCAAGTTACTACACCAGCAGTTGTCATTCAATGCAGGTTTTTGTACTTAATTATATGGTGACTTTTTACTTTTTAAAAGCAGAAATTGATCACCCCCATTTGTTTAATATTCTTCCTGCTATTATTCTGTCATTTTATTGATAACTGTCACCTTAGAGAATGTTTGTGGAAAAAGTTTTATTTCCTGTATGTGTACATAATTAAAGGTAAATACTTCAGAAAAAAAAAGTTTGATAAATTGAATAGTGGCTATAAAACTAATTTGTTTTTTTTTTTCTGAAAAAGCTGTGATATATTCTGCGTTTTTCTTTCAAACATTTTTTCAACTTTTACATAGAATTCAAAGTACATGTGCATATATATAAAGTATATAAAATATATAGCCCCAAGGGGCTACCTGTTAAAATCATCACTAATTTATAAGGGTGATGTGCAGCTAAATTACTACTGGAGCATAGAGGGAATAGGAAATCCTGTTCTTTCGGTTTCACGATTGAGAAGTGTTTGTGTAAGAGAACATTCAATAAATTCTGAAGTGGAAATGCTTTTAGTCGATGACATTTGCTCTCTGGCCTTTGTAGTCATGTTCTTTGAACTTTGTATTCAGGATTAGGCTATAAATGTCATGTTGCTGTATAGTTTAATAGTCATTATAGTGTGCTATTTATAAACAGTTATCAAAACCAAATAAATTGTAGAATTATTCATTGTTAAATGGGGGAAAAGCATGTTCTGATGCAATCTACTGATCACGACTCTGCACTTGGCAGAACTGGGCCCTACATCATATATTAGGAAGTAGCAAGTTTTCTGTAGCTTGAGAACACTTTGCTTCTAGCCTTGTTTTTGTAGTAGACTATTACTGCCATTGCCACTTTTTCTGCTAAATTTGTCATATTGTTGACTAGGTAAATTTGTACTCATAAACGAGATGTAGATCATGGCAGTTAAATCTTTTTTAGTGTGCATATATTTGTATTTATTGCACTGTCCTATAGTAGGGCAAGCAGCCATAAGGCATGCGAAGCTACATGTAAAATTATATTTCTGTATTGTGTAGTTAAAAAAAAAAAAAAAAAAAAAAATCCAAAAAAACACCAACCCAAGCTTATATGGTTGAATACTGACACACTGGTTGAATGCACTAGCACAATGCACTACAGAGAAGACCGTCTTTGAGAAATCTACACCTTTTGAATTTGTATGTCACCTGACTTGAGAGACTGAGTTGGACTCTATCGGATCAGTGACAATGGACATCCCTAAAGAGACATTAAGAGGAGCAAGACAAGGCACCCAAATTTTAAACTTTAAATGTGTTTGATACATGTGAAAAATACAGGTGTGTGATTTTCTGCAAAACATAAAATTGTATTCACACTGAGTTCAAAACAACCGCGTTACGAAGTGGTAAAATCAACAATAAACGGGTGAGGATATTATTTTCCATGTAGGTTTCCTAGTCTTGCTGAAATTGCTTTTAATCTTTTATTTTGAGTGGAATTGCTTAATGCTTTGGGTTTATATGAAATGGCATATGAAGTATTTAAAAAGAAAAATAATAACAAAACCCCAAAAAACCACCCTGAAGTGTAAGTGCTGCATCTCTTTTTCTGTTACACTGCTGGTATTTTAGCATTGGTGTGAACACCGGTTGGTGTTGATAGTGCCTCTAATGCAATTGCTTAGAGTACAAAAATGGCACAGTTATTAAATGGCAATAGGGTACAAATTCAACTTAAGTATTAGAATGTTTTTAATACAAAGTGGTCCTGTTTTCCCTTTTAAATGCATTAATATAGATCCGTAGCTAATTCAAAAACTCAGCTGTTTTCACCAGATAATTGCAATTCTTTTCTTAGCTCTCTGTATGTTTACTTAAAAATAATTGCTTGCAGTTTTGAAGCTCCACCAACAGATGATGCTAGCAGTTTAATATAGAATGCTTATGTGCTTACAGTAATGGGATATTGTGCTGGGCGTTTGTGAAACACGTCTACATTTTGGTTGTTACAGCTATCCAGTTTGCCCTTTGAGGTGATGCAAGTTGTCTCCTACTACTGCCTGATATGCTTCTGGTAGCTAGAGAAAGTGCTTGCACAGGGAAAAGTAAATAATACTCTGAGGTTTTCGTACTTTAAAATATAGATAGTACCTGATATGCATACATTTTCTCTAACAGGATTTGGGAATATCCGTTGTTTAACAAACAAACAAAAAAAGTATTTGATTTTAAAGCTACAGTGGTATCTGAGGTCTGTCTCTATTACACTTTTGGACCAGATTGTGAAGGCTTTAACTAGTCCCTTTGTGCAGCAAGTGCCTTGTAATGAGACTGCTGCGTAATGAGAGTAAGAGGCTCAGCCCATTTATATCTGTATCGAGATCACTGTGTCACTTCTGCATACCCCGTTGGGCTTGCAACTGGTGCTTCCCTCCTCCTTTGCAAAATGTGTCAGAACAGCAGCTCTGTGGCAACGAGTGCACCAGCTAGTAATGTAGATAGGCCTTAAGCCAAGATTTTTTTGACCACGCTCATATAAAAGGTTTAGTTTAGCTTATGCGTGCTCCGTAAGTAATGGATGTTTATAAATGATTTCTGTAGCAGCAGCTTGTTAGTAGTGTTAGTTCTATGTCTGTTAATAGACTGAGTTTTAATTTTTGTAAATGTCTTAAATAGGAAATCTATTGTGATACGTTCTTGTGGGGTTTCAAGTCTGACTTGTGGTAGAAAACATAATCAAACCTTAAAAACAGATAGTAGGAAATGAAAATAGTACATAGCCTTTTTGATCTCAAAAGGTATTGATAATTTTTGTAGTCCTATGGCTGTCATTAACACAGAGCTCATGTCTTCATCTCCCGTTAGTACTCTTGATGATCGGCTGCTCTGTGAAGTATTTTTGAATAAAGTCAAGTCTTTTCCTGCAGTGGCTTCAGCACCACACATTGCAAATAGGCATGGCTGAACAACCAATCTTCCCTGCTAAAAATGAGTTTCTCTACTGAACTGTTGTATTGATTTCAGCCTCCTATCTGTAAGTCAGGTTAATTAACGTGTGTAGAAGCTGCAGTGAAAGCTGTGTTTTGCAAGTGATGAGTTAGAGCTTCTGATCCCTGTTAACTTAGACCTATCTCCATCCTGTTGCTTTCATTCTTTCTTCTTAACATTTTACAGGATGGCTGCTGCTAAAATTTAAGGTTGAAGTTATTTATGACTGTTCAGAGCCAACGCGCCGGGTTTAACACAGTAAGTTTGGGTTAGATATTTCCTTGCGAGGTTTGTTTTGCCTACTGCAAGGTACTATTTTCCTTTCTGAGCTTATCACTGCAGAGGTTGATTTGTCTCTAGGGGGAAAAAAATTCATGCTCCTTAATCCATCCAGCTCTTGCACTTTTCCTTTAGTGAATAGGAGACTGCAGTGTGAGGAAAGTCGCTTTGAGAACAAGAAAAAAAAGAGAGAGTGGCAACAATGATCTGTAGTGAGTAAAGCTATAATGTAGTGTTACATGACTATTCTGAATTTAATTCAAGCCCTAATATATATAAAGGAAGAGTGGTTTACAAAAATGGAGAAGAGAAACTTAATACTCCTTTATGACTTCATGTTTGCATTAAATTAGCAGTCCTATAGGGGAATATGGAAACTGGAGTTGTTTACAGCCTAAATATAGGATCTAAATATACAAACACAGCTATTCTGTCTGACAATTTTTCCCTCTCAGAACTGAGAGTAAATTCCAGTATTTTCCAGGGTTTCTAAATTACACAAGAAGTTTCCAAGAACGTGGAGCACAAGCAGATGTGATAGGTCTCCCACGACAAAAATCCTATGTATTCAATTTATTCAGCACAGCTCAGGATGGGGATCCAGTGATGGATAGGTCATGCTGACCCTGCATGTCAAATAGATTTGATTTCAGATGAATCAGAAGGAAGAAACCTAGTTATGGGAAGGTCATATTTCACCGTCTCTTTACTGTTCTTCCAGAGATTTCTGTAATTCTTTCCTCACCTTATTCTGCTTTTCTTTCTTGAAAGCTGCAGAAACAGAAGCAAGGTTGTGGTTTCTATGGGGTGGCTTCCAAGCACTGGCACGATGTGCACCACAGCGTTGGTCTGAGGAGTCCGGGTTGAGCTTAGGTGCCTTCACTGTGACAGGTCATCTGTCAAATACAGGCTTGGACAGACAAAGTGACTTTAACTGACCAGTCCAGTTACTGGCTCTCCTGGGGTCATCTTGGCTGTATTATTTATCTGGACCTTATTTAACTCATCAAAATCCTTTATCGCTCAGAAAATATTTCAGAGTGAGTGAAGCACCGGATGGGGGAGAACCAGGTGTCTAACAAAGGCAACAAATTCTGGATGCTCTATGTTGTGGGGGCATCTGGTGCCTTCCTCAGCTTCATAGGGCTTTCAGTGACCATCTTGTACCTCTTTTTTTTTCTTTATTAGTTGAGGTTATGCTTAAATTGTAAATCAGCTCTCACTC
>NW_009218765.1:29748-50875 GCF_000690835.1 Fulmarus glacialis
CCATTAAGCATTAACTCCTAGGTTGTTTGCCTTTAGCCCATCAGCTTCTGAGAGTTTTGAGCTACTCCACTATTAGTTTTGAGCAGCTCCGCAATTAGGTAACCCTCAATCTCTGAACAAATTTATTCCTTCCACTTCTCTTTGAAAGTCATTCTGTATCTCAGACTCTTGTTTGCCTTTTAATGGCTCCCAGCCTTTGCCTCTGCACCCAGTGCAGTCGCCTCACCGTGTGACCTAGAACTCCTCCATATGCTATTAGCAAAAAGCTGTCAGATCTGTAGGGCCTGTCCAACAACAGCTTCCTGCATGGAGAAACAAGCACCCTTGAGCTGCTTCTCTAGACTCCAGCTCAGCCAGTCCTTCCCTTTTCATCGGTGCAAACAGCAGTTCCAGGCTTCTTGCCCAGACATTGCTACTCAACCACAAACCTCGGCCAGTTTGCTCCAAACTTGCTAGAGTCATCTACGTGCCTTCTTGCTTGATGCTATGTTAGTCATTCACCTCTACAGGAGGGCTGGAGTTGCTCTCGGCTCCTTCCCTTCTCACTGCTACACTGATATTTGCATCTGGTTAATAAAGTTTTGGTGCAAAAGATGTGGTTTGGGTTTTGCCTACTATCAGTAGGGGTGCAAAGGTAAATGTTTGTCTTGTGAAGAAAATTCATGTCTTATTAAGCTGATTATAAAGAATATTGTTCCTCAGCTCTACACGTAAATGGAAAACTTAACAGGCCTTCTTGAGCTATAGGTTTAAATCCGAGCTGGCTACAGCTGACCTGAACTGGAAGATGAATCGATGGATCTGCGTGGAAGGAAGAGTTGGCGAAGGAAACTCAATCTTGCTTTGGAGAGCTGTGCTGTGTCACTGCGTCTGCTGGAGGGTTCCTTGGTGAAGTCAGTCTGATGGTTTGAAGCAGACTTCTCATGGATGTGTCTGCCCGTGAGGTGTTCCTTATTTTGGGGGTATTCAACATGAAACTTGGGGCAGTGACTGAAGAAGAGTAAGTGCTTATTCTGGTGCATTCCCCGAGCTGCTGCTTCTGGTGCCCTCAGCCTTCTGGCCTTCTGCAGAGGTGATTTTGCTGGTTGTGTAGCAAATGCTGAATCACAGCAGTCCCGTCCAGTGTATTTGGTGTATTTCTAAAACATATTTAAATTGCAGTGGTTCACAAATAGAAAAGCCCATTTAAGAAGAGACAGATGAACAACTTTTACCCCTGGGTATCTTGGGACAGACAGCAGTCCATGAACATGTACTTGTAGTATCTCGCAGAAAGTCTGCAGGTGGAGAGCTTTATATGCTTTTAAAATTAATTCCTTAATAGGTTTATGCTAACTCATTATAGCTGTTACAATGGTACAGAGGGATAATATTTCTACTGATACTTTATATGCAGTTTGCAGCCAAGCTTAATATGCAGTCTTGGTTGTCTACAGATCTAAGAACCAAAATCGGAGACCACCAAGATCTGTGTTCTAAAGAGATGCAAAGACATGAATGAAGGTAAAGAATTGAAGACGACACCCAGCTGATAGTTACTGAGTAAGAAGCTGGAAGTTGCTAATAGAGTTCAGTGAGCAGTCGTGTATTTTTAATTGCTTGATTATACCCAGTAAAAAGCCATGCCCTCATAGCTTACAGCTGTGATGACATTGTCCAGAAATTGGCAGGCAGGAGAATTTGTAATGTGTTCATGAACTGGGCTTTCTTTTAGTTGAAATGTACCCTTTAAAGAGGGAACATGCTATATAGGCAGCAGTATTGCGATGAAAGTCTTTTCTTTGCAGTGCTAAAACTGCTAGGAACTTCCTAGGTTCATGAATTCATGAACGAAGGCTCCGATTACCTTCAAAGATGAGATTTCCTCTTTGCTTTCTTTTAAGGCATCTGGCTGTGCAACCAGAGCTTGAACCAGTAGAAACTAGTTGCCGCAGGCGGTTGCGTGGTGGTCAGTATTTACCCGTGTTTGTGATACCTGGATGGACGCTGGGTCCTGGGGATTGTGCCGAGCAGGACGTACCGCGGGCGCTATGTGAACTGTGGCCTGCAGAGTGTAGGTTGGAGGTGCAGCGTGAAGGTTTGTAGAGGGAGACGGGAGGCATCCCAAAGCTTCCTGAGTTTGGCGTTGGGGTTAAAAGACATCAAGTATGTTCTGTGGTTCTGAACTAGAGGTCAAAAATCGGTAGCCCCCGCTGTGCAGTGGATTTTGCGCTGTATTCAGGAGGGTAATTACAACTGTCAGTGTTGTAATCTCTTTTTCTAGATGTTGATTTCCTGTGCAAATGAAGACTACTAAAAAAAAAACCCAACCAACCAAACAAAAAACCCCCAAAACAAAACAAACAAAAACCCAAACATACACTGCTTGCAGTTCTTTGTTACATTCTTCTGTGGTGTCAGGAGGGCTTTGGCTGTATTGATCTCGCTGCAGGACCAGGGTTTTAGTGCAGCACTGCACAGTGGAGCATTGCTATTAGTAATGTCAGTAGTTAGTAATGCCCAAACATACGTATTTTACATTGCTTAGGGTATTTTGCTCTGTTTATCCTGCATTAGGATTCCATGCAGTTTCTGTAGTGAGGAATTTGTTGTACATACTCATCTTATTGAAATGCTTTTTGACTTTAAATACCCATATCCTGTTTTTCACTACAGGATTGACCTCTGTAGGCTCTCATAGCAGCAGAACTAGCAATAAATATTTAACCTGTGGATCATGAAGTAATAATTTCATTTGAAAGAATAGCATAGCTTACAGGGAGTAAAATACAGAAAAACGCTTCTGCTAGGTTTTCTGTTTGGTGTTTAACACTATACGTTTAATCTTGGCGTGTGTCATATGCCACATTCAACTACTGTGCTAGAGAAAATGCATTTTCAAGGAAATGCTTCCCATGCATAATAACAACAACAGATGCGTGCAGTCAGATCACTTCACCTTCTTTCTACAAAACCATTTAAAAGAGCCAGAGTTTGAGGGGAAGGTCACTGTGGAAGTGGGGAGACGATCTAAGTTGTTGGAAGAGGATTTAGGTTCAGGGGATAGCACCGGGTCAGGAGGAGCATTGCCTGGGTTACTGGTGTAGACCAAAGCTCCAGTATAATGTGAAAATCCAGGATAAAATGACTGAGAACAACGAGGAAACAGCTGCAGAGAATGCTACCAGTGAGGTAGTGATGTTCCTACCTCTTGTAAACTGTTTTGCAGAAACGCTTTATGAATTAAGGCTTTGTAATTGAAAACTTTTAGCTCAAACTAAGTCAACAAGAGACTCCAGGATGAGCTAATAATAAAATTGATGCTCATAGGAGGGAGAGAAAAAAGGTATGAGCTTTTCACCTGCATGGGTAGAGCTGACCGTAGGATGAGATTGGACTGGTTTAGGTAACCGTAATGTATTTAAACAGGGCTAAAGGCTGGACCCAGTCTGCCTAGAAACAGGTTGGCGAGTAGATCTGCTTCATGTTGTAAAAAATGCAGCTGCACGTTGGTGATGAGGCTGACTCTGGCACTGCAGGTGCGGTGAGAACCTTGCTTCTCCCCAGCTTGGCACCCGGGGTTTGAACGAGGCCACCCTTAATAGATCGGATGTGTCTTAACGTTTCTTAATGTCTGTGAATTCATAGACATCTTAATGTTAAGGCTTTTCTGTTAATTTTTTCCTTTATAGTGTGTGTAGATACATGTAATTGTCATTCAGTATTTGCCTGCTAGTGTTTAGATACACTTATCTAGTCCCTAATTTTTTTTTTTGATTAAGTATTACAAAAAACTAAGTTTAGAAGAACTTTGTTTCTTTCTGAATTTCTCTCCTTCCCAGCTTGTTTGCAGAGGAGGAGGCTAGCAAAGGGTTTCTTTCATTCTTTTTTTCCCAGGTTTTTATCAGCCCCTTGGCAAGAATACCTGAGCACTTCCAGAGTCTTTATCTCATCCACCTTCATAGCACCGCCCTGGGATGGGGGAGTGTTACAGGGCCCATCTTGCAAGTCCCTGGGAAAATCATTTTAGATCATTTTAGGCAGTGGTAAGCTGGAAGCTGAACTCTGGCATCCTAAAGCTCAGGCTGGTATGTAAATTGCTGCCTCTTCCCTTACCCAAGACTTTCTCAAACCCTCATGTATTATCTTATGAAGGATTTTAGCTTTTCTGAGGCTAGGAACTGAAGAAAGAAACATTTTTGAGTCTGACTAGAAACATTTGATTTATTTTTTTTCTCAGTTCTTGATTTGCAAGTGTAGTAAGGAAATATTTACATGAAATACAGAGCTGAAAAAACAGAACTCACTGTAGTCAATCAACGTGTCCCAAGTTGGTATACTAAAAGTCCTGCTTAACTAAAGCAAGTGACAAAGACTGTGGGTTTTTTTTGTTTGGGTTTTTGTTTTACTACTCAACCATTTCTTCCAGAAAGAAAAAAAGAAAATCCCACCTTCCTTGCTCAGGCAAAGCTCCTGCTGAAATCTAGCAGCAGAACAAGGAGAGCAAGAGGGAAACAGTGAACCTTAACCAAAAAAGTAAGGTCCTTTAATCCATATTTACCTTCTCAGTGCAGCCTCATGTTATGTTAGTTGAAAGAGTAAAGCTCCTAGGAGATACGTGGCACCACAAAAAGAGGGTGTGTAAGTGAGGGCATTTATTTCTAAGTCGTTTTGTAGCAAATTCAAATTTTGGCTGCATTTTAGAAAGAAGTATCACAGCATCAGAATTGACCTGTTTCTTTTGCCTGAACCACAGAGCTCTGTCACTGGGAATAGAGATGGCCTTTGGCCTTGGGAATTAATTTGAAAACCTCAGGTTTTGGAAGGAGCTGTGCTTTAGCGTGCAGTTCACAGAAGAAGTGCCTGCTTGCTGTCTGTGTGTTTGCTCCATCTTGTCTTTTCAAATTTGTCAAAGTAGAGTGCATGAGGAGTAGTAGCATTATAGATACAACGTAAGTGATGGGCTTATGGGGTGACAGCTCCCAGAAGACGATCCAGAAGCCAAAAGGTGCAGATGCTTATACGTGTCGGCTTGGCGTGCTAGGTTTCACATAGGGCTTCCCATTTGCAGGTCTAGAGAGAGAAAAGGTTTTGATTTACTTTGATGCGAAAGGAACAAGAAGGCAATTAATGTATGGCTGCTGGTCAGCTCGTTTAGCCTTGGTCTGCAGCCAGGGACCTCCAAGAGCAGGCTGCAAAGTGTTCCTAAATCCTCTTTGTGCTAGTGACGGATCTGCCAACATTTCAACTAGTGACAGCCGGTAGAAGGACTTTTCTTAAGATACACCGCTAATCAATTGTTACACTAATTAAAAAAAAAAAAAGGGGGGCTTTTTTTAGTTTGCCTCTGATTTCTGCACACTCCTGTCCTCTCATCAAGCTTTTCTCCACATTCAGAAATGAATGAATAAAGAGGAGCTCAGGGCTTTTTTGGTGTTGGGGAAGCTGTTATCAATTCATAAGGACTTCTTGTTGCAAACCAGTTTCCTGCAGAGGAGTTTAAAAAGAGGCTTTCTGGACAACCAGCGTGCTCCCAAAATGATAGAAATTACTGGTCTCCAGCAACTGATAGTTCTTTGTTGATTTAATGGGTTGGAGGTTTGGCACCCGTTTTCACTGAAAATTAATTTGTGGTGGAAAATGAATCCTTCAGCTGCCAGTGAGAATCCCAGGCCAGATCCTGAGGCACTCTTTAATTGAGTGAATTGCACTATTAACTTCCAAAGAGCTTCATTTCAATAAGCGGTAACAGCTCAGAGCAGCAGGATTCCTCTCTAAATAAAAGCTTAAATGTGCTACAATTGCTTAAACCAGGACTCTGTCATGTTAGCGCTGCTGAAGGAAAGCTGTCCTTGATGAGATGATTTCCTGAGGCACTTGTAACCCACTGCTCCATCAGTGCAAAATTGAAGAGCTCTGCAGCGTGTTTTTCCCCTTAGAGACAGAACATTTTTGCCCGGGGTTGGCAACAGGAATTGAGATAAGTGAAGAATGCAAGCATCGTCCTAAACAAGGCTGTGAGAAGAGCTCTTTGTTATCACTTAGCCCTGGGAAAGCCAGGCGAGGATCAGAAGAGCGCTGGGTATAAGAAGTATCCATCATAAAAATGACAGGCTGTTCCCTTTTTCAGACAGGTAAAAGAAAATGCAGGTCTGTGGGTGCAGCTGTATTCTGAGACATACACAGAAAGATTGTACCCAAAGAGCAGAAGGCATTGCCACTCAGTGCCTCTTCCCTTAAACACTATTATTATTCAGGCAATGATTTCTGACGCGTTCTGCCTTTAAAAAAAAAAAAAAAATTGTAAAATTGTAGGGATCCCTTTTCTGTTAATGCAGGGGGAGGGAGGTTCTTTCTGAGTGATCATATTAATTTGGACAACTAAAAAAACTATTAACTTTTTCACTTTGAAACCCATGCATGTATAACAAGGAATTTGAATTTATCTGATTTAAAAGACGCTTGATTTGCAAAGAAGAAGGCTCCAGAGGTGTGACAATACTGTTCCAAACTTTCTTGCAACCCAGTTTTTCCAAGCGCTAGCGCTAGGCTGGAGCAGCAGCAGGGATTTCGGTGCTGGAGCGTTCTCTTGCCGCAAGCCCTCGGGTGCACTCTCGGCACAAAGCTCGCAGAACTGCAGAAGCGGGTTTCTGCAGAGCAGGCGAAGTGAAGAAACCGGCTGCAGGGAGGTCGATTTGCAGAAGCAAAATGCGTGTTACTTGCTGGCAAAAGGATTTCTTGTTCAAAACTGGCAAATTGCAATTCTTATTGCGATAGTGTTTTCCTGGTGACTCAGGATGATGGGTGGGTTGGGGAGGCAGGAGGGAAAGCATAAAAAAAGGATTCCTGTCTGCCCTAGAAAATAGGTTAACTCTAAAGCTATACATATCTGCATTGCTGTTTCTTAGGAAAGTCATCTAGGGCTCATCAGCCTCTCTGCTACTGTTACTTAGAGGCACAAAGCCATGGTGATGGTCCAAAATTACGCAGAGGGGGATTTGGGATGCGATAACCTGCATCTAATCCACGGGCACAACCTGAAGGTCCAGTGATGAAATCAAATGAACACTCTGGGGAGGGGAAGGAATGAAATATGGTCCCCCCAGGCTGAAGTTGGAGCAGTGCTCTGGGAGTGCTGAAATGTGATGTTAGTTCTGAGCGTCGGGTGATGCACAAAGTTTTTAGGCTGCCACAAACACCTGCTGTCTTTCTGTTTAGTACCTACTGCAGTGTCAGCGCTCAGTGATTTGAATTACTTAAAATTGAAAAAAAAACAAACACAGAAGAAGAGAATCTTATCTCTTTTTCTTGCCCTTAATTCATTACACAGTCCCCTCCCATCCACCGTATATCGGATGAAGAATTTTTAGGTCGCTTTTTGGCACCTGCCTGCTTTATCTCTTGAGGGCGAGATGCTGCTGAGTTTAAAAAAATGTCAACACTTGTCACTTACTAACCTTTTACATCTGCATCTTCGTCTTCTGGTTTCTAAAATAAAAAAGAAAACGTTTTAGTTCAAAGATACCGAGTCACAGCTCAGTAAACGAAACACTGCAGCAAGGGAGGGCTGGCATTCCCTAGCAGCTTCCTATCTTTAAGACTAACAACAGAAACCAAGCTTATTTTTGAGGAAAGCCGTGCAAGTGAGTGGTGCTGCAGCTCACGTTTCCCTGGCAGTCCACTTAAGAATTTTCATGAATTAAATTTTCATGTGAGTAACAGTAGCAGGGTCAGCCTGGGAACACTGACAGTGAATTTTTTTTTTTTTTTTTTTGCTGTCTCCAGCAACTTTGGCATGTTGCTGAAAATCCATCGGCAGCAATTAATTTCTACAACAGACGAGCGGCAATGATGCCGTGCAGCATGCAACCAAGTTGAACGATACTCTTCCCCATTTTAGCATCTATGTTGTTATGTATTCAGTGAAATACAATGTCGAGCCATTGATTTTTAGCACAAGGTAAAAACCTGTCCTTGAGGGTTCGGGCTGCCTGCTGCAGAAATTAATTGCAGCTAATGGCTTTTCACTGATCGTTCACCTCAGCATTAAAAGGCAGAAATAAATCACTGAGTGGCATTTGTAGGTTAATAGATGTTGCAGGTCACCAGGGAATCCTAGTGCTCGTGGAGGGCTCCTGGTGACTTCAGAGGGAATTTGGACCAACTCCGGGTGCTCTGCTGCATCATCAGCTATTTCCCTCGAGAAGAGTGACTTTTGGCTGTGGCTCATCTGTGTTTTTTCATTTATTCCTTCCTGTCAGTGCGGACCGTGGTGATTAGTATTTTTTCAGCATCCTTCAGCCCTGAAATGTTTGGTTTTTTTTTTAACTGGTTCAGCTGGCAAATTCATCTCATACCGGCTCCAGGCTGCGGGGTCAGTGAGGATCTAGTTAGGTTAATTCAGCAGCAAAACACTTTGGCGTTCCAGGCAAACAAGCTGAGCTGGTTTAATGAAATCAGTGTAACTTCTGGGGGTATCGGGAAACTCCCTGTAGGAAAGTTAAACTGATTTCAGTGAGAGTTAAATTGATTTAAATACATTTGGCATTCACTGCTTGCTCAGGGTAATTTAAAGACATTTCAAACATGAAATTTCACCAAAGGACTTTTGCCTACCCAGAGATTTTGCATTACTGCTTTAACTGTAGCAGTCTCTGAACCTGTGTAATTAAGTTGCTCATTTGATTACAGCTCAAACTGCTAGTGGGAGTCTTGGCATTTGAATTTGCAAGCCCCGTGCTGGAGCATGTCTATCCTATTTTGCCAGCGTTTCAGGTTCTGGTACTTTTACCCCCTGATACACCAGTATAAGGATGGTAGAGGCAATACAGCTTCATAGAGTAAGTTTTCTCTATTTAAATTCTATTTTTCTTCCTTGTAGTGTAGAAATTGATACTCATTTCTCAGGCTAAGCCTACTGATGAGGAAAATACGGACACTGATTTTTCTTTTTTTTTTTTTTTTAACAGTGGTCCTTCTCTTGGGTTGACTGTTACCCTGGTTATCTGATGCCTACGTAAAGGGGATAGCTAGAAGATCCATTCCCCTGAAGGACAGGGCTGCGGTTTCGGGCTAGAGGAATATCTACAGGGGGTTATGGGTGAGCCTTACGTTGACACAGCACGATGGTGACAGCCAGGGCGATGAGGAGCAGGAGGCAAGCGCCTGCCAAGGGAACCCAGATGAAGATGTCACAGACGAAATCCAGCTCTTTCTCCTTGTTGGTCTCTGCAGGAATAGAGAAGAGGAAAGGTCTACCGGGTGCTCATGGCTGGTGTTACGGCCAGCTCTGATGGAGCCAAGGGACCCGCCTGGTGTTCAGCGAGGCCGGTGGTGAGGCAGAGGGCTTCCCCTGGCCCCTAAAGACAGAGGTGGGCACCAGGGATGTCCACGAGCGCAGCATGGGTTGTCATCCCCAGTGGTGAGCGTTCGTGCTGCTGCTCTAGGCGTTTTCCTGGGGACTTGTGGGAGGACACGTAGCCAAAAGTTTTCTCATGTCCCCTGCCGAGGCTAAAACCAGCACCAGCCCCCAAGGCTTTGCCTTCCCTCCACCTCTTCCCAGCCAGGAGACATGCTCATGCTTTTTAAGTCATCCTTAGCCTTTCCTAAGTAGGATGAAATGTTGGGGTTTAACCCTCCCAGCTGCACATTCCCAGGCATCCAACTCCGATAAAGCTCTGAGGATTTTTCCCTCCCCCTCCCATCCCAAAATGCCTGCAGGATCCCCCCCGGTATCAGGGGACCAGAGCCCAGCTCTTCCCCTCTCCCTCCCTGCAGCTGGGCTACCTGGATCCAGGGTCTTCAGGCAGGGGTCCTTTTCGGTGATGCCACCCTGGGTGGTGGGTGCTGGTGTGGTGGGTGCTGCTGTGGTGGTGACTATAAATGAAAATGGATGAATACAGTATAGAGGGAAATACAATAAAATAACTCTCGCCTGCCCTTCTGCTCTCCCACCCCTGCCAGGGCACGGCTGCTCCTGTGGCCAGCGTAGGGCTCAGCTCCAGGGGAACTTCACAGAGCCCATTTTGGATGGTGACTCCCCCAAGGAGGGTCTCCCAACACCCAATAAAGAGCTGCAGGCTCCTTATTTCTTGCTTTCTGCCACCATCCTCAGAAAGCCTGAGTACCCTGAGGGTGGTAGGACTTTTGGAATCTATGTGAGGTGAAGAAGGAGGGGGGGGTGGTGGACTTCGCTTTAGCCTCATCCCTTCAGAGCCATGGATGGGTGGAGAAGTGGGGATGGGGAGGTGATGCTGGGTCTGCCCGTTCATCTTTGCCTTTGGGCAGGGGTGATACCACGAGAAGAAACGGCAAGCAGGGAGCCTCTGGCAGGAGGACGGGTGCGTTGGTCACAAGATGCCTTGGGCAAGCAAGCAAGGAAATGGGGTTTGTGAGAGAGGCGACTGATTAAAAAGGCATGGGCAAGGGGTGCTGGACATTTTGGCAGAGCTAAGCAAGGTTGGGTGGAGGTGTTGCTGACCTGGGAAGAAGGCAGGCTGGCCTGGGCTGAAGTACAGCATTTGGTTGCTGTTCATGAGGCAGAAATAGTTCCCCTCATCCTGCGGTGTGAAAGACTTCACTACCAGCCGGTAGAACCTGCTGTCTTTCGTCGCCTCGAAGCGTGTGGATGTCTTCTCGTTCCCCTCAAAGGTGGTCCGATGCAGGGAGGAAATGAAGACGATGAAGTGAAGGGTCCCACCCTTGTCCAGGCGGATCCAGAATACGCCACTGTCCTCCTTGGCGGCCAGACACTCCAGCTCCAGCCGCTGTCCCACCCGGGGGTGCTTGATGCTGCTGTCACGAAACTTGGCTGTCATCTTGTACCTCTGGCTCCGGACCCCAGGGCAGCCTGCGGGAGAGAAATCCTCATGGGAACTGCTTGGGAAGAGCCACATTCCCTGTGGGCTAAACCTTGTTCCGTGTCCACGGGGTGTGAGGTCAAATGCAAAGGATGACCGTGCTGTCTGGATGACTTGAAGGTTTTGTTGGAGTCCTTGCTGGGATCGTGCGTGGAGGGTGCTCAGCAGTCAGCCACCCGGGCTTTAAAGACGGGTGCTGCCCTTCAGAAAAGCCTTTCAGCTGCCTTCTCGGGGATGGTACCCCTTCCCAGCTTATCTGAAGTGACTGCCTAAAAACACTGACTGCTAAATCCCCTTTTTTTTCCCCTTCCCTCTCTCCTCCAGAACCACTTCTCCCGCCGGGCTCCCTTCCTGGTGCCTATGATGCTGCAGCCACCCCTCTGGCTGCCCTATGCTGGCTGAGGTGATGCCACCTTTACCTCCACAATTACTGAGCAAACCTCAAAGTCAGCCTTTTTGGTTTGCTTTTTCTTTTCCCTTTAATTATTTAGCCCAATTTCTTGGATTCAGTGGAAGGGGTTTCCTTGCCCCTCCCGGTGAAGGTGATGCACAACCCTGTATCCATACTCACAGAGCCCCAGAGCGAGCAGAAGGAGCAGTGCAGGAGACCCGGCCATCTTCTCCTAGGGGTGGCCGTTCTCGGGGATGGTGCAGCAGAGCAGAGATGATCTTTCTCGCTTGCCTTAGGAGGCTGCATCGCTCTTTGGAGAGGATGTGATGTCATCAGGACCCTCTTGGGTAAAGAGATGATGTTCGCCATCTGCGGCAAAATGACGGGGAAAAAAAAAGATTTCTGAAGAAATTCAGTTCTCATCCAGAGTTTGGGCTCATTTACCGTTACCAGTTCTTAACGGTGCCTCAAGGATTTTGTCCTGATGGCTTCCCTAGAGATTCAGACTGACGATGCTTGTGCCTGAGGTAGGATTAGCCGCTGCAGCCCGCTGTCTCCCAGCCGTCTGGGGGTTCCCAGCAGCTCCAGCTCCAGAAGTCATGGACAAGCCCCGTGCTTGGGCTGCAGGCCCCGGGTTGCGTTTCTTGGCAGGGATTCTGCTGCCTTCTCTTGCGTGCACTCAAGGGGTCTCGTGCAGATGGCAGAGCACACTGTATTTTATTACCCAGCAAGCAAGACAGGGGTGTTTCATGGCATATATCCATATGTATTATTTATCTCCAAGCACATGCGTTGCTGACACGCAGCCGAGTTCTTCAGGCGCTCGATTGTTCTCTTTGCAATTCTTCTTTGCAATTGCTCTGCCAAAGCCGCTTTGTGCAAGGCAGGTGGTCCGTGATCTGAAACCCACAGCGAAAGCCCCATGCCCCAGGGTATGCATGGTTTGTTGTTTTTTTTTGTTGTTTTTTTTTTTTAACATCTTGTGGTTTTCTTCTCTAACCACAGGGGCTTCCGCCCTGCTGAAAAAACCTTTGTGTGCTTCAACGGAGAGGGCCCTTGCTGCTGCCTCCAGGTGACCACTTGCACGTGGGTATGGGTGATGCTTCCTGGAGCTTTGCACATACAGTAGCAACAGTTTCACCAGACTGTGAGGCACTGGGCTGGCGTATTATTTATTTCCTCCATTGGCGCTTTCCTGTTTATTATTTTTCTGTGCAAGGTGTTTTTCTATTACTCCTTTGCAAAGAAAACCCCCTTCTCCTGGGCATGTCGGGTGCTGATGACTTTGATGCCATCGCTATTGTGGCTGCAATTAGAGATGAGTTATGGAAAATGGTTTAGGAACTGGGTTTATTTCACTGGGCATCAAAGCATGTCAGTGAGTGAGGAAAGCTGCTGTTAGGCCTGCGATATATGAAATTCATACTTTCATGAGGCTGTGATACTTGTGATATCTACCTGAAATAGAGCAGATTTTGGCAAAATAAAGAGAAAAGAGGTTTTGTTAGTTAAACAACGTTACAAGGATCTCAGAATCCCATCAAGCAAATGTGAACATCAGGCTTGAGGTTCTTCCAAGGTTCTCCAGCCGTCTCCAGATGAGACATCGAGTCTACTTGCGTAGACTCTTTCTGGTTTAAGCGGGCAGTTTGTTCTCCTTATCCATAAGTAGAATTCATCCTCCCTTTTTAATGGGATAAGCTGCTCTTGGGAAGCACCTGTCTTCACGGGCTGACGGAGGAACGTAGGCAAGGAAACCGAAACCATGGGCCTGCCTTGTAGATGACTAATGTTGAGTCTCATGTTTTCTGGGATGCTGAAGCGAGCTGGTTCCTGCCATCCATCGGGATTGTTGTGTGAGTGCCCCCCCACTTCCATCACTATCACAACTCAGCGCCAGAAAATGAAATTTCAAAAGCATTTTCAAAAGCACCTCCCCCCCCCGCCCCGAGACCAAAGTAGGAAAATTCCCGATTCCCTTTGTTCAGTGTGGTTTGAATGGAAATGAACGTGCTGGCAAATCAGGATGTGGGGACCGAATGTTTGTCAGGGCTAGGTTCTCCGCCGTAGAGCGTGGATGCTTACCTACAGCACGTAGTGCGTGTCCTCAGAGATGTGGTGATGGATGTGTTGGGAGAACCTGTACAATTAAAGGATCATCCATGAAGGGGTATTGACTTTCTTAGTAGGGACATCTTAATTCTCTCTTGTCTCTGAATAACAGTAAATTTTATTATGAGTCAGTCCTGGGTACCAAACTGGAGCCCAGAGGTTCCTCTCCTAGATGTAGAGGTGTCCTTGATCTTGGTCCTCATGGCTCACGGGTTGAGCTGGTTTCCATGCGAGGCCACCGTTTCCCCTGTCACGTTCAGACCCCAGGCTCTACGTCACCTTTCAGAGGTCTCCTTTTCCACTTCATACTTTTATTTGCTGAAGTGCTTTGTGACTCACCACTACATGAAAGATACCACCAGCCCCTGTCTCTTCTGACGCTTGTCCCTTGCGCTGGACAAGGGTGACGTTGGGGAGGGACAGGAGATGGCTTCAGGGGGAGCTATTCCTTTCTGCTGCCTGCAGTAAACTGCTAATGAATATATCCTTTTAAGGTAAGACAAAAGCTTATTGTCAGTGGAGACATATAGCTGTCAGTGGAGACATATAGCTGTCAGTGGAGACATATAGCTGTCAGTGGGCTGGCGTGCATCTGTTTTCAGCGTGGACACCCTTCGTTGGCCGGAGAGGGCACCAGGGAAGTGTAGCTCCGATGGAGACGTCTGTGTGTGATCAGATGAAACCAGCCCTTTCCTGTGCCCCCATCTCATGTCTCCTAAATAATAAATTAGCTGGAGCAGAGATCATCTTTTTCTGGCTTCTGTGTTTAGGTATCGCTTAGCACAAAGCTGTTTCTATTTTGCATAGTAAAACAACTAAAACACTTGCAATAGCAATTATTTGATTACAAAAAGCTCCGGGCATAAACAGGATCTCCAGGAAAAGCTCTAATTTAAAATCAACACTTGTATAAATAATTTAGATCAGTAGACATATGTTTTACACTGGTGAGCTACTCCAAAACTGGGACGGATAGGTGGTTAATGAGATTAAGAAATCCGTTTGACTTTAGCCTACTCTGGTTTGGCAGTTTGTCCTCTAGATGATACCTTGTAGTAGACTTGTCATTGTTAGACTGAGGACCTAAGTCAAATCAGTGAAACACGAGCATTAATAACATGTTTTATTAGTAATTTCTATCGTAGTGCCACAGTGATGATATGACTAAGGAAGAAAAAATTCAGACAACCAGTAACTTCTGCAGAGCATTGTGTAAGAGATGTCAGGAGACCGGACAGGTTGGTTGGACAGTAGAAGGTAATTTCTTTTTTCTCCCAAACCCACCAATAAGTTTCATTTTACTCGTAGCTAAGGTTGCAGGGCTCTGATCGCTGGTGAACTCCAACCTAAGTTGCTTATGACCGAGGTTTATCTTTATATACTAAGGCAAGCCTAGGTCTGTATTTAGTTTATGTAAAACAATTAAACAGAAGGGGACAGGAGCAAGGAGAGAAGAGGCAAAACCACAGAGGGAAGAGACAGACTGGCAAGGATCCGCATTTTTGGAATGGGGCTCGACAGGAGGTGAGTTTAGGATTAATTTTCTCTGTGCTTGCTTACATCCATTTAACAGAGAAGACGTGGGAAATGAGGGGGCGCTTGGGGCATCAGAGCTGGAGGAGGTGCCGAGTTTCAGATATGATTGATTTCGTAGTCATTTTTGTGGACGGATCAGTGACTTTTGCACAGTGGTAAGAAACTCTTCAGCTTCTTAGTATCAGTAATATCAGACATCGCGCGGATGTCGCGCTGTTGTGTGACTGGCAGCAGGAGCACAGCTCAGGACATGGGAGTTCTGCTGTGGTGGTCGGTAGACACAAAAGTAGCATCAAAATGGTGGTGCTTTATCAGGTCCATTGTTTCTGTCGCCTATGGTATCTCCTCGTAGAGCTTCAGAAGGACTTCCCATTGCGAAGCAGTGATGCAGCGTTGCTGACGATGAGCAGGCGCTGCTTGATCCCTGCGAGTGATCAGTTAGCGATAACCCGGGGCGTGACACTGGATTGCGTTTGCTTCAGCGTTGCCGATTCTTCCTGTTGTGAACCTTTGAAGGATCTCTTTCATGAGGAGGAATGGAAACTTTTAATGAAGATTTCAAAATTTAGTTGCAAATCACAAACTTCTGTTTCGAACGGAGGGAAAAAACTGATGTTGAGACTTTAGCATACAAGTTTTCCGGTGTGAAATGAAGCTGTGGTTTATGAGCAGCTTGCTGCCCCCTTTTTCTTTGCAAAGCTGCAGCATTGAAGGGGTTTGGAGAATGTCAAGTGCAACTGTCACGCACCAGATACTCACACACCATCTTTCCACTGTAGCTGCGTGTTTCCAGTTCAGTGGCCAACACTGAACTCTCTTCTGGGTACTCTTAGCGTAAACATCACATACCTTAAAATACAGTATGCAAACCACAAACGCTCCTGCGCTCTCATCTCTCCACGGTGTGGACTTTTAACCTGATTACTGGGTCGAAAAATCTCCATCATCTCTATGCTTGTCAATACCTCAGCGGAGAGTATGATACAAAAAAACCTGAATGCGTTGAGGGTTTTCCTTCCACAGGCTTCTTGCACCTTCTCTCTTGATGCTGCGGAGCTGGTTTGTGCAGACATTTGGTAAATCAGCAATCCATGATGGCATCTTTTGGGGACTGGTGACAATTTACTCCGCCAGTGCCACAGCTGGAGTTGGCAGTAGGCAGGTTGGGCTTTTTGCAGCTCCGATCTCCTAAATACCACAGAGGTTCAGTCCAGAACTACAGAAAGACTTCGTATTTTCTAGCACTGAATATGGGCTTTCCTTAGGAAAAGGGAAATCATCTGTATAGCTCCAGTGTATGATTTTTTGTCTGAAGAGCAGTTCCAGTCATCTTTAATTCATCAACTGGGCTTGTCATCTCACTTCCAATTCCCACAATCAAATTTCTGTTGGGGCACGTTTGGCAGTTATCCTTCTAGTTCAGCCCCCTTCCAGGGTCTCATACCTGGGGAGCTGTCTCCATCAATCCAGAGTCTTCTCATGTCTGGTCTCCTTCCTTGCTGCACATTCACCTTCTTCCCTGAAGACCTTGGGGAGGAAAGCCTGGTGGAGGTACCACGGGGAGCTTCTGGGCCCATCTGTGTGGTGCAGGAGGACTTTCCCAGAGCAGGGTATTGCTGTGCATCTTTACTGTTAACATCTTTGAGAGCGAACTTTCGTTTCCATAGTTGGTTACAGCTAGTGGAATGGAGGAAGTGTTCCCATTTCTGATTATCCACCCCTCCTGCTGACAGTGCTGGCAGTATGGAAACTCATGGCTTGCTTGAGGTTACTTGCTTCATCCATTTTGTGGTCCTATTAATAGCGTTGGCTGGCTTGTACAGCTTGTTATTTCTTCCAGATTTTGCAGAAGTTTTGCAGAATTATTTCTTTCCAGAAAAAAACCCAACCCTCGCTGCAGAATTAGACCTGTAAGACACAACCCTAAGCCATGATACCTTGTTCAAAAGAGGCAGAGGGGAGAAGAGATGGCTGCATCAAAAAGCAGCAGCTGGTCTAATGCTCTCCCGTCATCGACAAAACAAACTAAATTCGATGTTAAGAGTTTGTTTCACTTTTAACAGCCTGATCCCCACCATTACTGTGAAGAGAAGTATGTGCTTACTCTTTCCATACTTCTTCTCCTAGAAGTACCGCTCCCACTCTTTGGGGTGAGTTTGTGAGTGTTGGACTCTGTAGCCATATAACAATTCATGTTTAAAACACATCCTTCAAACTTTACTTTTATGCACATTGATTTACTTGCTTTTATGTACTGTAAATATAGAGCTGCAGAAGGATCTTTCAGAGACTGGGCAGTACAGGGGCAGGTGAAATTTGGGGTAGGTGAATGTGAAGTGATGCATGCAAGGAAAACCAGTCCTGGCTTTGCTATGAAACAAGAAGCCAAATATTGCCATTCAGGGGTGAAAATTTGGGTTAAGACAGGTATTACCATGGAAACATCAGCTCAGTGCCCAGCGGGAAAAGCAAATCAGATGTTAGCAGGTAGGAAAGAAATTGGGTATAAAACAGAGAACACAGCTATGTCATCGTATGGTCCAATTGTCCAATCCATGGTCAATGCATGATCCAATGCATTGTATAAATCTTTGAATGCAGTGTCTTGGTCTCACCCCCTCATCTCAAAGAGGGGACTCAAAAAAGAAGTAGTAGGACCAGAAAAGATTCAGAGAAGGGCAAAATGGAGGATCAGAGGTCTGAGATGCGTTTTGTGTAGGCGGGCTAGGACTCTTTAGCCTGAAAACATGATTTAAGTGGATATACACTAAAGGTCTCCAGAATTGTGAGTGGCTGGGAGGGAGTGGAGAGGGATTGATTATTCACTGCCTTTTCCAAAACAGAAAGTAAGGGGCAGCAGATGAAGCTGATGTTGGCGAGGCTGAAAGCAAATGAAGTCAACCTTCACCCACGGATGTCCCTGCCAAAGGACACTGAAGATGCAGAGCCTGGACAAATGCTTGGAAGAGAGGTCCATTGTGGGTTACTCAATAGATAGCAACAGGAAATCCTCTTGGTGAAAAATAGTCTGAATATTAAGGGAAAGCGTCATATATGATTGTCTTGTCCTTATTATTCCTTAGCCGTCTGCTCGTAGCCAGTGTTGGAGACAGAATAGTCATCTGGACAGACCTTTGCTCTGAACCAAACCAGTCATTTTTATATTCTTAACTATGAGATCTCATTACAATGTGTCATTTTAAGGAAGCCATTTGCTACAAAACTCCACATCCATTTCCTCTGAAACACTATTAATTTTCCAATTTTCTCATTCTTTAATGCAGAACACTTAAATCTTCTTTAACTGTTGGCCCTGCACAAGGACATTTATCCCAAGAACGGATCCTGCGCTTCTCCATAGCTCTTCCAACATCTCTGTTCTTTGCACCGCAGATAGTGAGAGAAAAGGGCAGGGTCCAACTCTTTCATTGCACAGAGAAAGAAACTGTTTTCTGGGTGTGTATACATTCAGGATATAGGGGATACATACACATGAACTGCCTATGGCTTTCTAACCTGTGTCTTCAGTTGTGTGAGCTGGAAGATGATGGGCAGGAGATGGTTTGAGCTTCGTGTGGCTCCAGCCCTTCAGGGCAGCAACTGCAGCCCTGCAGCCCCTGTGTCCACGTCCCTCTCTGCTCATGGTGGGACAGGACTCTTTCTACAGCCCTTTGGGACTCTCCCTTGCTCGCTTCACAGCCATGAGCGGCACAGGGAAGGAGAAGGGGCTGTATCACCAGCTCCTCCATGGCATCCCCACCCATAAATGACACCGCTGAGGATGCTATGGCCATCTTCGGTGCATCACACCCCTTCATCCCTCCAGCAGGGAGCATTGGAGCAATTCTGTGGTTACCTGGGACCTTGAGCAAGACACCTTTGGTGCTGGGAGAGGACAGAGAAGGCAGGTGAGTTTCTCCTTTCTCTATTTTGCCCCTCCATGGTGCCCTGGATGCCTCTTGGAAGAAGGATAATGGCCAGGAAAGATGTCTGACCCTGGCCAACTAGCTCAGTTTGTGTCCCAGTTTTGGGGAGCTGAGGAGAGACCCAGGTTTGGGGACCAGGGAAATTTGCACGGCAGCAGCTGCCTTCCCCCGGCATCTCCTTGGGGATGGCAGCTTGCACTCTGCACAGTGGGATGTGACCCACGTTTCTAAATTATACCAAAATTATCCTGGCTATGGTAGCAATGGGTGAGTCAGATTAAAACCAAACGACCTGAGGAAAGGCATATATTTTAGTAACGGCTGTTCCACTGCTGCTCTGACTCGTTTCCTCCTGCACCGAGGTGACTTGAGACAGGTATTTTAATAACAGCAGTGCCATTTGCAGTTTGTTGCTCAGGGCAGGAATATACAATTCCAGCCCCCAGGAATATTTTGTCTCAATTTTTTGGAAGAGACTGATAGGAAATATCCCAACTTGAACTTTGCATTCTGTGCTGATGTTAAGGCATAATGGTTTGAAGCCCTGTAGTTGGGTGTCAGCACAGCCTAGCACCTCTCCCTGAGACATCAACCAGCGAGTTTACCTCTTGCTTACGCTGGACAACGATTGCACCTTGAGCTGTGCTGAGGAACGGCAGCGGTTCTGCCCATGACCCCTGCCTGCGAGCCGGCTGCAGGTCCCCCAGCAGCCCAGCACCTCCTCCAGTGGTGGGACCTGAAGAGACGTCAGATATGGTGGGACTCGGCTGTGGTTTCTGCCACGGGCCGCACTGCGACGTGGAAGAGCAGCGCTCACCCAGCTCCTCCGAGGATGCCCTGCCTGTCCCCGGGGGCAGCAAACCGAGGGTTTGTGCTGGACTTCGTGCAGCCCCGGCTCCCCGCGCTGGGAGGGAGCAGAAGGAAACGCGGTGGGCGAGATCACACGCGTAGCTCTGGGGACAGAGATGTCTCCTAAGCCACAGCCCTCCTCCCTGCCCAGCCTCGCGGGGAGGGCAGTTTTCCTGGGGAGGGAGGTTGGTTGCACTATGTATTTTGGTGCCCAACCCCCCGTCTGGACATTTTAACCACAAGCAGAGAAGAAGAGCAGAAAAAACACAAGGTGGCTTGCACCTTGGGCTGGGTAAGGCTTGCTCCATCGTGCTTGCAGGGTGGAGGAAGGGGTGGGGTGGGGTGGGACGTGGGGCTGACCGCAGCAGGTAGAGTGCCGGTGGTTGGCACTGGCTTTGGCGTGTGGGCTCGTCGCTTTGCTTTGGAGACATCCAACCATCCAATCAGGCATTTTTTGGTGTTCCCTGGCAAAACTCAAGCCTTTGAAAAACTCCACGTTGCCAAACTTCACCTGCAGACACCCACGATTTCTGCAGGATCAGGTTTTCTGCTGCGCGATGCAGAGGCTCGGTCTGGTTTGGGCCAGACAAAATTTAGCCCTTACTCATTGCCTGACCCAAAAAACGCCGAGGAGACGAGCTCATGGGCGCCTGCGTCAGCCTGGCTGCCTGCGGGCTCCCACCCCTCCAAGGAGCTTTTTGGAGAGGATGGAGAGGGCTTTGCCATTTGAGCAGGTCTCCTTTTCACATTGACTGCCAGCTGCTTTCCGCGAGTGACTCGCCTTAGGGTTTTTTGGGTTTTTATGTCAAATGAACTAAATAAGGTGGTTGTGAGATCCCCGTTGCAAGAGCAGATAGATAGGTTGTACCTGGCAGAGAAAAAATCCTGTGCTGATGCCATCATTGAGATTTTTTTTGAGTGTTTCACATCTGGTTTTAATCTATTAACTAGATCAGAAAGTGCAAATAGTACTAATGATACTCCCCTGCTTAACAGCATGTTGCAGTTCCCCTTCATACACTTGTATATCTTAAAGGCTAAATGAGAAGAGGATCTTTAGCAGAAAAAATGAACGGCTGGGGGGAAATATTAACCCTGCTGTCCTGTTGCAAATATTTAAAGCACGGGGAGAGTTTTGTTTCATGTGAAAGAACCACTGGTGTATAAACTCAGAGTGATTTTTCCCATAGCAAGGTGGTAGAGAAGCAAAATACATAGCTTGTACGGATTTATTTTTCACTTGGTCTGATATGTGCTCCAGTTAAATGAATGCTGGAGTAACAAATATTTGTACATAATTCCACAGAAGCTGCAGATCTCACTCTGAGTGCATACAATATAGCTATATTGATATACACAAGTATTTGTTATTTCAGCAAATAACATTTAATTTAATAACCAAAAATAGTATTAAATAAAAATTATAATACTATTAAAGAAACCATTTCTGGTTTATATAAACCATAAATTTAATA
>NW_009218766.1:0-10806 GCF_000690835.1 Fulmarus glacialis
GGGCCGGCGCCGGGGCGTGGGGCGGCCACCTCCTCGGGGGAGCCGGGGGGCTCACGCGGTTTCTCCCGAAGAGGAGGAGATCCTCCCCCTCCGCCTGCGAGCCGCGGCGATGAATTATAGCTGAGCGGCGTGGGGAAGCAGCAGGCGAGCCGGGGACAAAGGCTGGCGGCAGGAGAGGGGCCGCCAGCATCCTCCCGCCGCCGCATTGTGGTGGCGCGAACGGGGGTGCTGGAGTCCCCGACCGCGGAGAGGGCTGGGAGAAAGAGGCTCTTTAAGTGAGACTATTCAAGCCTTTATGTCTCGTCTCTTCACCCGCAGTGCCCCAGTAAGGAGCAGAGACTGCCCGTAAATTGCAGTTTGAATCCATAATACCCCTGCACTAAACTGTCATCAAATGGTTACAGGTAAAATAACGAGACAAAAATGAAGGCTGGAGAAGGATTTTTATTGCTTTTAAAAGGTCTTTCTTGCAAGATGCTTGCCTTTTATTTCAAAGACGGTGCTGAAGAGTATTGAGAAGGCGGGGGGAAATAGAGCGCCCACATTTGAAGTGGGGAAAAAACAATACTTTAATCACCACTCCTATTTATAACGTAATCTTTCCTACGTTTTGTTTCAGGGTGTTTTATTTTATTCAGGGTGTACATCTTTCGTAACCATTTCTCTTTTGACTTTCTGGAAGATTATGCTAAATGTCAAAATGTCTCTTTGGGCTCATAAAATGATGCCATAATAAAGCATCATTTTAACTTAGAATGGGTAAAACAACCTATAAAATAAAATAGAACATTTTGACATTAATTGAAAAAGTTACCTGCTTTTCTAGTTTCAGCAGATTCATGTCAGCATTAAAAAAAATAAATTAGGTTACAGTTTATTACAACATGCGATGACCTTTGAGTAATTTTATAGCACTTTATGGTTCTGCTGCAGTCTTCTAATCAGCTTTGTGTCTGAAGAAAATGATAAGCAGACTTTCTCCTTCCTTCAAAGTTCTGTTAATTTTAATCCTTATGCACGGAGCAGGATTCCTGCTTCAGCCAGGTGAGTCAGTTTATTTTACAGTTATTTGGGTCTTGTAATGTTCTTCTGATTACTTTTTTTTTTTTTTTACATTTATTAACTTTTGAGAGTTTCAGAGCTGTTTTATTGCCAACTAAATGTGAATAACAACTAAATGTGGCCACTACAGCATTCAGACCTGTTCCTCTAACTTTGAACACCAGTAAATAGTTCTGCTAGAAACTGTGCATAATTTTCCATTGGAAGACTTTCTTGTACTAGCTGCCATTTATACAATGAATGTGCCCTCAAGGTAAATTTATACTGGCAGTCCTGACACATGTTTACAAAATGCACAACACCGCACAAGCACATACACAGAAACACACACTAGGAGGGTGTTTTAATAAGGCTACAAAATTATTTTAGAAAGTCTCTGCAGAAAGACACCCTGCAAGTTTTCCTAAGTGGGTTTTGCAAATTATTTTAAAAAAAAAAAGAGAGAAAAATACATTAACCAAATGCTTCTAGCTGAAATTAAAATGTCCATGATACATTGCCTGAGGATAATAAATTTACCCCTTCTGTTTTTCCTGTGATCTAGTTATAACTGTCTTAGAATATAACATAAGATACATGATTTAAATTAAAGAGGTCAGAATTGAACATTTTGGATAGTTCAATAAAAAGGAAAAAAATACGGTGATGAAAAACAGCAAAGCAAAGAAGCCAACAACCAAAAAGCCAGCAAGGGACTGGTGCTGCTGCCTTCTTGTTACGGGCTGGTAACGGTTCCTAAGGCAAGGGAAACCTCAGCTGACTGCTTAGATCAGTTCTCTTCCCAGCATATATCTCATCATTTCTGTTCCTGAGTTAGATCTATCATTATAAAGCATTGTAATTTCCACTGTAATACGACTAAAAAAAAAATTTCTAAAGCTTAGCAGTAAGAACACATAATAGTTTAGATTCTGTTGTCGTCTTTAATCTGCTGAAGCATATAATTCCTTTTGTTATAATGAAAATACTATATTTCTGTTATTGTGTCCAGAGAATTCTGGTGGAAATTATAAGTTTTCTCAGACAAAGTTGTGTTTGACTATTTCTCTGATGAGGTGAAAGGTCAATTTGCTTATAGTATCCATGCTTCATTAAAATTCAGCTTCTGTGCTATGTAATGTGGGTAATATTAATTTTCTAAACATTGATGTACAGCAGCTGCTAACTAATTTCCATAATGGTTGTTCTATTCTAAGGGCATTAAACCTGAAACAAGGTGGATCCAAATGGAAAAAAAATGTAGATGATTACTGGCCATCTGCCAAAAAGACGCTTGGGGATGTGAAATTTCTGGAATCACTGAAGGTTCATTTTGATCAAATATTCATATTCTGAGCCATGTGTCAACAATTTTACTGTTTAAAGACAAGGAGGTTGTGGAGGGGAATATTGACACTATCCTTTACGTGGGAGACTTCTTATATAAAGGAGAATATGTTGTTAAAGAGGAATGGAGTTAACATTAAGAACATTAAGATGTGTTCAAAGCAAGGTGCCAAAGTAATGGAGACACGAATTTCTTCCCTTGGGAAAAGGGAGTGTGGGAGGAGAGAGGTCATAGTAATGCACTCAGCTTTGAAGTCAAGCATAACCGTATGCATGACCATTTGGGAAATGCTTCATGTATTTTCATTTCCACAGACATTATACTAATGCCAGTAGACAGGACTATGTTTTTTAACTGAGGTAGCCACAGTCCTGCATTAATAGACTCACATGCCCAGGTGGAGTCCCAGGCTTGGGGGCCTGAACTGGTAAACCCGCCAACACCTGATTGCATCTACTCCATGATACTTTACTGCTCTGGTCCCGAAAGGCACCTCCTTCTGAGAGAAATGGCCTTCTCAGTCCCATTCGGTCCATTTTGCTTATTGCCAAATAGTTTACCAAGGCCCATCTGCAATCAGCAATGAGGTTTTCCAGCAGACTATTTTTCTATTCCTGAGCATTTCACAAACCGCTCCTCATTTGCTCAAGTGTATTTCATAAGCGATGTTACTCAAATATACTTCAGCTCACAAGCTATGCAGTGTGGTTGTGTGATTCGTCTTCATTACTGCTCCAGTTTGACTGCACATCTTGGTTACATGGCGCCGCACATGACGGAGCGTTTTCTTCTTGGTAAGCTGAGCCAAAATGTGATAATCCAGGGAAGCTCTGTACGCAAATGAAATGGTGATGAGGGCTGTTCTGCCAGCGGAGGATTGATTAGTGCTCCAACCTATGCTAGTCCTGCTTTCTTACCACTCACATTTCCTCAGCGTACGTGCTATGAATATAAAAGTGTGAAAATTTTAATAAAAAGACAGCTACAGATGAAGGAATTCCTACCGCTGGGAGATCCCTCTGGGCTTACCAAATGCCAGTCCGAGTATTGATTTCTTCGCTGGGAGCAATGAGAAGGGAACCAAGACAGGGTCAGGCATTTGGGGCCATCACTAGAAGAGGTTGATGGCATTCCCAGCGCTTACTAGCTTGGGTTCATCACAGAGATAACTCACCTTCCACATCACACCATGGGCAGAAATGAGGTTTTACACCTGCTGCTGACTGTGCAGACCTGTTCTAAACTGCCAGGGAAATGTCAAATACAGCTTGGCAGTGGTCTATTTTTTACCTTTAATTTTCCTGCTGTCTAGGCTCCCCTGATTTCAGCCTTCCTCCTCCCTTATCCCCATCCCAGCAATGATTAGGTCAGCCATTGATAGGATTTGGTTGTGTATAACCCATGACGAGAAAGTTTTAATGAACGTCAGAAACAACTACCCAGCTTGTCTGGGAACTGCACTCACCACTTCTGAATACTTCTGTGGCCTTCTAACTCACTTGTCAAGGCCTTTCCCTGCACGTGTGCAGACCTAATGAGAAGTTTCTCCATTGCCCATCTTCTTCTCTAACCTAGACAGAGCTGTGTATTGCAGTGTGAAACACGGACTTCATACTCTCTGCCCTTAACGGTGTGTCTAGCAACGGCAACCTGGCTCTTCTGATGCAATACATGCCAAGGAAATCCCCATGACAAATACTTTGAAAAGGTGTTTTTGGTTCTTTGTGCTCTAGTTTTATAACATAAAAATGCCAAACTGCGTCCAGTGGTGCATCTAGACCAGCTCCGCCTGGTCTAAAGCAAGATTAAATCAAGGTGAGAACCAAGTGATATTTCAGTTTCCAGTAGTCTTAGTGACTTAGCTTAGCGGTTTCCAAAGCCAAAAATTGAGTTTGCACCTTTGTGGTTAATAGTCCATGATGGATGTTTCTTTTGTTAATTTATCTAACTGCCTTTTCAACTGCTTTATACTTGGGCCCCAGTGAAATGAAATGGGAAGTGAAGACCGTCTTTACTAATGAGAATCCTCACACTCTTATTTTTTTATATTGTTTAAATTTATATCATTTAAACACAAGTGTAACACTTTTTTTTTTTTTTAATCTTTCAGAATAGCTCATTTCTGAAATTAGGAGAAACGTAACAATTCCCAGCCAAAAATGTAGTATTTTAGGAAAGGTGGATGTTGCTGTAAATAACGGCCTGGAAAAAAAGGGAAAAAAAAAATTCCTAGGTTTAAATATAGCACTGTAATGAAAGATTATCATGTAGAAAATTAATGACTGCATTTTACCAAGCTGAACTGACTCTCACCTTCTGCCCTCAGAGTGGCTATTTGATTTTAACCCTACTAAGAGCACCGCATAAATAATTAAAGCTACCTGTTGGGATGAGCCTGAGGAAAGGGCCATGGGCAGGCAGGGCTGGGGACACATGGGCTGCATCCCCATTGCTCTCTCCAGATCAGGACAACTTGGGGACCACTCCCCATCACCCCTTGATCTACCTCCTCTCCTTCCAGGGCGAGACAGGTCTGGAAATAATATCTGCATTTCATAGGTAGGGAAAACTGAGTTTTCAATGTTTATCACAGGAAAATAAGGACCAGCTGCGCGGGCATTATTTTGGCAGAGAATTAACAAGCTGGGAATGCCAGCACCCGTTGCGAAAGTTGTGCTCATGATCTACTCAGAATAAAGGTGTTATGAAAGGAGAGGGAGAACATGGTTTTTTGTTCTCCATTAAAAGTGTTGTTATGGTGCTCTCTTTGCTGTTACACATTTTATTAGGATAATAATTTCAGTAAACTATATCTGGCTTTCCTGAGGGCTGTCCCCTCAGGTTAAACAGGCTGTCTAAAAATATCTCCCTTTTTTTTTAAATGTTCCTCCTTTTTATCTTCCTTTTGATGGCTTTTCATTTGAATTATTTCTCTTTTTTTTTTAAGATTACATTAGCACGTTATTCCCCTTAATTCTATAATCTTTTCAACTTAGGCTCCTTTGTACTTTGTGCTTTTGTATCCTTTTCTTCTCAAGTCCTTTTCATGTTTCCTCCCTTTTGTTTTTCCCTGGGAGCCTTTATTGTCGTTTTATCCTTTATTTTTAGTCTTGAGCTGTACAGTAGGAAGTAATGTTAAGAAAATTGAAAAGGAAAAAGCTGCATAAGCCAATGTAGTAAAGAACAGTCATATACCGAGCCATAGGAAAACTTACAAATAAAGACACAGTGGTGAAGCCCATATACTTTTGGTCTCTGTGGTGCAATACCCATGAAAAAGAAAACAGTGACGTTTCCCTTAAAAAACAAAAAAGGGAAGTCAATAAACAAATAAAAATCCCACACTTGTGTGCGTCTATGACTTTGCTATAAAAATGGCCTGGAAATGGACCTCTTTGCAATGAGAATCTGAGCTAAATCCCCCCCAGTTTGGGATAAAACTATTTTCAAGGCACTGATGTGAGAGAATTTACCTGGGGACTCCTACCAAGTGAGCAGAACCTGACAGTGACTGATTTTGGCTTGTGCTGGAAGCTGACTTACTGTTTTATGAGTTAACAACTTATTGTTTAAATGCTTTAATGTTGATTTATGCCAAGATTGCCTGCCTTGTATAAAGAGGTATAAAACCAGCTATCTTTTATATAAATCACATTCCTGATAAAGTCTCTTTTCAACTAAGGAGATAAACATGGCCAATTAATATTGGAAATTTGACAGATTGTTGCCACCATTAAACTGAACTGTCGCTGCGTGCATCAAATCCCTTCCTCCTATTTTATTTTTCCATGCTGCAACTAAAATTGAAGAAAAATAGAAGTTAAAAAGGGGAGGCTCCGAGCAACAGCTCCCAGGGACGAGTTCTGCATGGTGCTGAGCGTTCGTGCAGGCTCCCACCTTCATCCGACATGTAGATGTAAAGGGGAGCTGAGGAGACCCAGCGCCTGCCCAGAGCACCGGGGATCGGGCTCTCACTAGCTCTAATCTCCTCACCGGGGCTAACAGAAAGACCTTGTTTTCTTTCCTGTTTATTGTTTTTGTGTCTCTCCTTATGAACTGCTCCATTGGTGCTGTTGGTTCCCACCCAGCCCAGAGCCGTGGGCAGGTCCAGCCTCCACTCCCCACGGCAGAGCTGCTCTTTTACCCCTGTAGTCTGTGAATGCCTTTGTACCAGAGCTTATTTTTAAGTATTTGATAGCATTAAGTATTGTTAAATGTTATTAACATGTTTGATAGTATTAAGTATTATATGAAAACAATCTCACTGTTTCAATACGACTTGGTGCAAAACTACTAGCCGAAATTATGAACTGGGAGGAAAGAACAGAATTGGCTTGTGGGGTGAAGTCAATTCAAGTGTTTTCTCATCAGTGTTTTTCAACCATAAAGATCAGGCAGGTTCTAGATATACCTAAAGCAATAGGCAGGGGGCCTGGGCTGGAGTTCAGCTTCCAGTGTCTAGAAAGAGTCACTCACTAGCCCCAGTACCAGCACCTGTAGCCAGCAGGGCAATGTCAAGGCGCAGCCAGTGTCCATCCACAGGTACATCCACAGGCTTGAGCTGGAGCTCAGGCTCAGGCTTGTAACCACTCCACTGCTCATCCCTTTTTGCACCAGGCCACTGTGGGAGGCAAAAAATGTCCAAAAAAAAGTCTAAATGTCGGCCACTATGGATCTGTGGGGCTGATGTGATTAGCCAGCTGCATCCAACTGTTCTACAAATATGTCCCCCCCACCCAAAAATCATAAATAACCATCTAAGTTAAATTCTTCAGTCAGAAGCCCTGGCAGAAGGATGCTGTCATAAATTTTTATGGAGACATAACCAGGGATGATGAGTTCTTGTGTTGTGATGTTTATTAAAGTGTTTATTGGAACCTTGCGGTACAGTAACAAATGAGATCATAAAACAAATTGGGCTGTTTCTAAACAGCAAAACAACACAAACTGGGATACCAGAGGCAGACGCATTTCTTTTTTTCTTTCAATTTCCATTCCATGAAAAATTACCGATATCTTTCTGAAATCTTTTCAATCACACTGAATTTAAACCAGTGTACTAGCAAGAATGTCCTTTCTCCTATCCTATATATTTCACCACCTATTCTGTAATTATTTAGCAGAGCACTGCTTCAGAGGTGACACATCCCTGAAGTCAATCCCTCTGTCTTTGTTTTGCAAGTCTAAAATTTTCAAAAGTCATGGCTTATAAACTCAGAGGGGACCACTGTGGATATTTAATATGTCTTAATGTTTTATTCAGACTGTAATGTCCTAAATTATTTTTCATTTGAGCGAGGTGTTTAGAGGGTTAAATTCAACCTTTTCAAGGATCACATGGTCGATCATAAAATCTTGGTAACCCTTCTTTCCGTGAGTAACGGTCTCCTAGCCATACCCTGTTCTTTTTGAGATGCAGGTCCATCTTAACACATCTAGCTCTGAAGACGTTACCGATGCCCTCTGAGTTGGGCTGTCATACTTCTTCTCTCTACTTTCCCGTTTCCCTTCTCACAAGCCTCTGCTCATCCTGTCTGCTGAGACTGTAAATTCTTTGTCACAGCGGCTTTCATGGCCAGAGCTTTTGTCAGCTTTGCACGGCTGGCATCGCGGTGCTGTGGGGCTGGCGCACAGCCGGCGGCTCCGGTTTGCTCCCCGGGGCCTCGCAGCGAGCGCTTGGGCTGGCAGCAGCCTTGCCAGCGCACGGGCAGAGCTAAGACATCGGGGGTGGGAAAAAAGGAGCGCTTTGCTCGGAGGCCAGGAATGTTTATGTCAAGTGCCCAGGCAGGGGCATGCAAACCTGGAGTGAAAAGGGACAACCGGGTGCAGCGTAGGGATTGTGGGGAAAGGCATGTGTCGGTTGGGGAAGAGAGGTGTCAGGGACCAGGAACGGGAAATGCCTGGGGAGAAGGGAGAGAAGGAAGAGGGCTGAGTGGTGCAGAGGACTGGCAAGTTTCGGTGGTTTGGGGAGGTTTGGGGAGACCTCGGAAGTCTTTGGTGGTGCTGGGTGACAGTACAGGTCTGCTCCCTCCTCTTCTCTTCTCCCTGTGAATCTGCCCTCGCACAAATGGCGTGGGGAAGGGTGGGAAGGTAAAGCCATGGAGATAGGCAGTGCACCAAGCCTGTCCCTCTCTCCCACCCTGGAGAAATGCCCCCCCAGCACCACACCCTGACCCCAACCACAGGCAGTGGCACATCCAGCTGCGTAGGGAGAGAGAGACGTCCGCTCTGAGGGTAGCTCGGGTGACTCGGGCAGCCGGTCCCCATCCCTTCCAGGAGAAAGGACAAGCAAAAGCAGGCAAAAGAGCCAAAGCTGCGGCAGCCAGGGCCGATCATAATTTTACAGCCACTGACAGTTAGCCGTCCAAGGCAGCTATCTGCTCTGCCTGTGCCTGAACTTTGCCCCGGCTGATCTCAAGGTGAAAGGATGATTCAAAATGATAAACTGTGGATGTGTATCTATTCGTAATAAGGGATATCTTTTCGCTTTGGAGACTGGTGATTGAGCTGAGGAAAATCACTTTAAATAACATGAGATGTGGAAGCATATTTTGTCTGTTTATCAGCATTTAATCTAAACCTCCTTATATCTATTTCCGAATAGCTATAGATGCAGAATTGAGGCTTAGAACGAGTGGTTTAGGCTAAACGTATTTGTCCTAAAACACCTCATCTTCCCCACAAACAACCCCTTCAAAATGCAAATCTGTGGAAAGAAGGTTCATGCTCACCCCAGCATGAACGAATGCTGAAACTGCTGTCACACGCACTGTCACATCTCCAGCCACAGTCTTGCACCGGTACACAGTGCTCATTTTTCAGCCACAACTTTTACAATTTTCTGCCTAACACAAGCCGTGAAAGGGAATATCTTCCTCTGACATGCAGATTTTCTGTTTACATAGGTAACTTTTATCTTGGAGACGGGGGGTCCATCCCCATCAGAATTTACAAATCTTGCTAAGATTTTTTCATTACTGTTCTGTCTTAATAGTAATATGAATAATGCAATGGAGGTAAATACAAGCTTCATTCAAACTTGTTGCAACATGTAACAGTTTGCAGCATGTAATAACTATTATAACATATAACAAAACTTCCATAGATTTTCTTTTTATTTTTATTTTTAAGAGGCTGGAAGGTGTTACTGAGTTCTCATGAGTTCATGCACTGGCACAGTAGTCTTTAGTGAGGATTTTGTGGGTTAATCCTTGCAGAGATTGACATGTGGTGACAGGGGCTGAGCATGAAAAGGAACACATTGGAGAAAGTTAAGATGCCAAAGGCCTTTTTTTTTTCCTGACATATAACAATTTAATATTCTCATCTCGTTAGCATTATCTCAACGGTGAGTAACCTATAGAGAATGGCTTTTCTTGTGCTCTGTTACAGAGCTCTCTTGAACCTCCGCTGTGTTCAACATGCACACACAGAAACACACCAAAAATTTTCTGTTGCAATCCCTACCAGCTAAACGTTGTCTTTGTCCATGAGTCAGCTACAGTGTGAAGTGGAGAGATGTACAAAACTCAGGCTGAAACTTGGCTAGAAGGCAGCACCTTGTAACTGAGCAGAGACGCCAATGCCAGCAACCTCTCCGTGGAGAGAGATGTTTGATTTTTCTTAACTTGGACAACACGGTAGTCAACCAGAAGGCTCAGGGCTGACCCAGAGATACCATGTGAATATGTCTTTAAAAGCCAAACTTTTGATAATACTTGTTTTTAGCATTGCAGATAGAAAAACCTGGGAAATCACAACAATATTGGCACGTTATTGTCTAAATATTTTCTTGCTACCACAATACAGTTGTACCCGTAGCTTACTGCCCTCTCCAACAAAAGAGAAAACTGGCCTTTTTTCACAAAATGGGGGCAGGGGATGGCAGGCAGGGACATAACTGACTAAAATAGAGAAAGGACAACGTTGCACGCCGACTCTGAGACACGAGGCAAGGCCAGAGCTTGCAGAGGCAACGGAGAGCTGGGGGATGCGGCAAGGGGCTCCCCGGCAGAGGTGGTGTAGGGAGAGTCATGGGTGAGCCAGACAGGACTAAACAGCTACATTTGAGATGGTCCAGAGGGCAGGGAGTGTAATCAGTGTTAATTAATTACGCTGTGTTTATTTTTACTCTGTTATTCAGTGCCCCAGGTGCTTTACTGGTGGAGAGGGAGGGCACGCTAATAAATTGGTATTGCTGCTTATTATTATGTACTAATTTGTAGCAGCAGTTTGTGGGCTTTTTTTTTAAAGCAAGTCAATAAAGATAATATTCCTCAAAGGTGATTTCCAGATAAGAAGGCAGTTTATCAGTACTCCCAAATTTCAGCCAGCTGTCATTAAGAGTGTCTCCTCAGCTTGTGAAGGCCTTTGTAGCTGGGTCAGGGCTGCTGGAGCAGGCTGCAAGGTTGCTAAGG
>NW_009218766.1:10824-59173 GCF_000690835.1 Fulmarus glacialis
AACTTTCATCTTGCAAAATTTCTGTAGGCAAATCACTGTGAGATGAATGCTAATATGCGGCACAACTGGGACAAGTGGGCTGAGGTAGCTAGAAGGACTGAGTAACGTTTGTTTGATTTCATTTTCATATTAGGTGTGTGCACAGATGCATATCTAAGAGGACACAAATATATGGTATTACACATGCATTTGTGCTTCTGATATGCTGTACTACAGGGATTGTCATTAATAATATTTGGGTTTGGTGGGGGGGGACACCTAGGGTTTTTCGGAAGGTGCTGCGCCAAAAAAAAATCAATATAAAGGTTACAAGAACAACCTTAATTTTGATGGGCTTTGGATCAGGCTGAAGTGCAGGCAGTATCACTGGAGCATTTCTGTATCTAAAACAGGAGGCAATGGTCACTCAGACAAGCGATACAGATTAAACTGCACAACTCTTGGAGCTGAAAAATTTTGGCCAAGAATTTGAAACAAACTTACCCTTAAGAAAAAGGCAATAAGCCCTTTAATGTGTGCAGAGAGTAGATCACATCTCTTTTTCAGGTTTCACCTTATCAGAGAGGTCCATAGATAGTCTAGCACATCGCACACCATTTATCTTTCTCAAAAAGTGGAAGGGTTGAGTCAACCCTGCTGGGATTTAAACCTTTGTTTCCAGGGTGTCTGGATATTTCAAAGCTGATACTTAGACTACTAAGCCAACCCCTCTGGCTTAGTTCATTATACAGTGGAGCAGCTTATAGTGAACTCTGACCTATAGTGAAACTGTTGAAAGTGAAAATCCGGAATAGTGCCAGTGATGGTGCTGGCTTCCAGCAAGAGTATAATTGGCTTATAAACAACTACAAAAGTTACAGAATTTAGTGTACTTTTAACTATTGCTTGCTGCAATCCTTCTTTAACGCCATATTTGAATTTTACACGAGCTTTCATTTTAAATTAGTCTTGCATTGAAATGACGTGTCTATGACATGGGATACAGTCCATCAAGAGAGGACTGTGATTCCTTTTTGGCCTCAGAAGTTCCCTTGTATTTTCAGCAACTAGCTAATGGGCTGATTTAAGATCAGTAAAAAATTAAAAATTAAATGTTTGAAAATATTCCTTGTCAACCAAGATTGCTAGCCCTAAAGAATACAGGCTTGACAGACCACCTGACTATTATAAATTGGACAGCTCTGCAATTTCTAGGAGCACGGAAGTCTGCTACAACATAGTCTTGTTTGTGTTTGTACTGATGAGTCTGAGATTGATGCAGTTCATAAAGACAAACAGATAACTTTCAATGGCTGACTTACATCAGCCTTCAGCAGACTGTAAGAAGTAAGTTTTGACCTATATCAGGATTAAGACCTGCAGCATTCCAAATTAGAGTAAATTAAACTTTTGTCATATCATCTGGCTCCACTAGAAAACTCAGTTTACAGGCAGAGTCTGGGCATGCACCTCCACATAGGGAAATGGGTGGTAGTGGAAGAGAGGATTATGCTTTTTTTTTTAAAAAAACATGGTTCTTTGAAATTATGTAATTCAGAAAAGTGGCATTGTTTTTATAGCATGATAATCTACGGATATAAATGAGGTAAGGTTTGCAGGGGGAGATAATATCTTTTATTAGACCCAGCAAATTGTTGGAAAAAACCAGACAGCCTTTCAGCTACAAGAGCCATTTTTCAAGGCTGAAATAAAAGCAGCATCTTCGCTGTTAAAGGCAACCGAACAGTTGGTCTAAGTTTAACTTGATTACGTTAAATAGTTAGACTATCTGGGCGAGAAAGTGGTTGGTACCTGTGGAGTGTAAGAGTGGTGTGAGCAAGGAAAAAGTTGATAAGGTTATTAGCTCCTATCGGGCAAAAAGAGAAAAAGACAGGTAATTCATTGTCTGTGAAAGATGGAGGGGCTTAGGGAGGGAATTACAATGTGCCATAAAGCCAAGCTCTCTATTTAGTCTGTAATTTTTAGTGTCCAGCAGGGGTGTGCATTTTAGTTCCCACACTCCTCTCCTGAAGGTGCTTTGTACATCTCCCTGGAGGGTTAGGCCTGAGCAGTCACTAACAGTGGCTATTTTGTGAAAAAAGTCCTTCTGTTAACTGGGAGCTTCTGTCCTTTACTGATGATCTCTGTGAGTTTTTCCAGTGTGTGGTTATTGTTATTTTACTGCCATGGAAACTGTGTGGGTGTCCGTCTCACTGGCCAGTGCATAGTGTGTTCTGGGATGTGCTTGTGCAGGAGCCAGAGGTTTTGATGCTTCTGTAGTGGTGCATTTACTGTGGTGGTCATGGAGACGTGTTGGCAAGTCTTGCACATGTTGCTCAGATGCCGTATGGTTCACAGAGCCATTGAAATTTTGATTGGAAGAGTACTCAGTCCAGAGTCCTGCTTAAGCAGGTCTATCGCAAACACTAAATCAGACTTTGTGGCTCTGTCTAGCCAAGCAAGTATTGAAAACTTCCAAAGGCAGAGATTCACCATCTCTCTGGGAAGCCTGTTCCACTATTGCCCCATGATCCTAGTGAATAAGTCATTCCTGATGTCCACTCTGAACCTTCAAAGCTGTGATTTGTGACCATTGCACGTTTTTATACCATCTGCTGTCTATTAGAAGACTTTGGCTCTGTTGGCTTTGTAACTCCCCTCCAAGCTGTTGTAGGCTGCTCTTACATTCTCCCCTTATGGATCCTCTTTATCAGACTAAACAAACCCAGCTCCTTCAATCCCTCTTCATTGGCCATGTGCCCCAACCTCAAGACTGTCATGGTGCACTCCACCAACACTTCCACAGCTTTTTGAGGTTGCATTCTGTGTCATCACCCGTGTTGCTCATGAAGATATTGGAAAGTATCGGCCTCTTTATCAAACCTTTGGGCACTTTGTTTTCTGCTGGCTGCTTCCTTGAACTTGAGCCGTTGATTACTATCTCTTCAGCCTGGTGGCCCAGCTAATTTTCAGTTCATCTAGGAGTCCATTTGTCCAGCCCATACTTCTTCAGTTTCCAGACAAGAATGATACAAGCGCACATTTGCCACCCTCCTCACATCCATGCCATCCATCCTTTCACCACAGAAAGGAATCAGGTTTTCTGAACACAGAATCATAAAAACATTGGAGGGTTTTGGTTGGAAGTGAACTCAAGGTCACATAGTCCAAACTCCTGCTCAAAGCAGGGCTAACTTCAAAACTGAGGTCAGATTGGTCAGGGACTTGTCCAGCTGAGCTTTGAATATTTCTGGTCATTCCAGTGACCAAAATTGCCTTTGTTGTAGCATGTACTTTTGCTACATGTCTGTCTCTGCCTTCTCTGTACTTTCCCATTAGGCAGTAGAAGTGAACAATCAGACCTCCCTGCAGTTTTCTCTTCTCCAGGTTGAACTAGCCATGCTCCTCCCAGTCATCCTGGTGACCCTCCCCAAGACTCACTTTAATATGTCAGTATTTTCTTTATACTGAGGTCATAGGGGGAGAAATGGGGTGGTCAAACTGGTGTTCCAGATGTGGCCTCCCGAGTGTCAAATAGAGGGAAATAATCACCAGCCCACCTCAACCTGCTGGCTGTGATCTTTTAATGCAGCTCAGTACTCAGTCCAACTTCATCTACATAAATGCGATTTGCTTTGATAAATTTGTTAACTGCTCCTGATTACCACCTGTCCTTCATGTGTTCAGAAATAGTTGTGCTCTGCTATTTTTCTAAGGACTGCAGTGGGGCTGATCAGCCTACAGTTCCCTAGATCCTCCTTCTGGCCTTTCTTCAAGTTGGGTGTAACATCAGCCCAGTCATCAGGGACCTCCCCCAAACACCATGATTTTTCACAAATGACAGCAGCCTCACAAGCATATCAGCCATACCTTTCAGCACCTGCTGAGGAGTCCTATCCAGCTCTATGGATTTCAATACACTGTTGGCTGTCCTCCTTCCCATATAGCACTGGTGTGTGCAGAGATCTGGGAGCAGGTTATCCCTGAGACAAAAAGTCATTGAGTACTTCAGCCTTTTCCATACTGCCCATCACTAGGTTTTCTCCCATTCAGAAATGGACATGCATTTTCTCTGAGTTTCCTTTCACTTCTGTCATGCTTGCAAAATCGCGTCTTGTTACCTTTTATGTTCCTCTCCAGTTTTAGCTCCAACTGGGCTTTGGCCTTTCTGGTTTTGTCCCAACATGTCTGAGCAGTACTTTTATACTTTTCCTTTGTTGTCTGCCCTTGTTTCCACTTCTTATGTGCTTTGCATGTTAGTTCATTAAGAAGCTCCTTGCTTAGCCAAGTGGGCCTCCTGCCAAAAGTCCCAGCCTTCCTGAACAATGGCCTGAACAAGTGGTGCATGTTGATCTCCAGGAAACTTGCTTTGGGCAATGAACTTAGTGAGACTGGAGGGGGTGGAGGTGTGGGAGAGAATGTGCTGCCGATTTATTTTCCAAGGAAGGAAATAAATTCCAACTTTCTTCCAGTATGGATGATAATTCAGTATTATTTTAAAGGCTGTGGTGTTACCCAGGCAGCTGCATACAATTGGTGTGACTTTTTAAATGAAGGGAGTTTGTATATGTAGTGTGGTGGTTTGGTTAAAGATGGGGGTCTGTTTTCACAGAATTGTCTCACAGATGACGATCCTGTTTTGGTAGCTCTGGGGGGATTTGGGCAGATGTTGTGAGATTTCCTCAAAGCTCATACGCCGGTGTTTCAGGATCTGACTGTATACCCCAACCTTTTTGTTTTGTTTTAAATGTTTGATTGGTGATTAAATGATTGCAGATGTAGGTGCACTGATCTTGGTTCTGGATGTATTCTATCTATTTTTTTATGTTGCTGGTTGTGACTAGGAAATTAGTGTTTGTACAGAAAGTGGTTAATGAAGCTGTGGTAGAAATCGATAGGGATTCTAGGTTTTCAGTCCAGATGATGAAGCTTTCTTAGGTTTGTTGGTAGTTATTTAGACTCTCTTTTTCATGGTGATTCCTACAGCATATTGTGGGGGCACGTTGTTCTTCTAGCTGTGAAAATGTCTGAGGAAAGTGTTTGTTGTTGAAGGCAAAGTTTGGCGGGCTAAGAGTAAAATGCATGAGCTGGTCTTGGTGTTGAAGTGCTCTTTCTATCCTACAGGTACTTCTCTGTTCTAGTCCAGGATTCTTCTTTGCTCTGCCTACTACCTTTTTCCACTGCTAAATATAAACACAAAATTTAGAGCAATTGTTCTCTAGTTGTTTTCTCTTTTGAAGAGCACCGCTTCTCTTTCAAACCTAATAAAAGATATATCTGTTTTTCTCTTCCAGCTATATCAGTTGATCCAGTAAAATGTGTTACTTCTCTCTACAATCCTCTTCTTCCTCTGTCTCAAATAACATAGTGGAATGGATTTGAATAGCTGCTCAAACCTGCTCCTTCATTTGTGTCTCCTCTCATTTAGCCACTTGCAGGGCAAGAATAATAAAATCATAGAATCGCAGCATAATTTAGGCTGAGGGATTTCTTGAGGTCATCTATTCCAATCAATTACTCAAAGCAGATCTAACTCAGGTTAGCTAAAGGCTTTGTCCAGTTGCTTTAAATACCTCCAATTTTCTCCACAACTTTCTGAGCAACCTGTCCCAACAGTGAGAGTTTTATTACTCTCACTGTAGATCTTTTTTCCTTAATAGCCAGTCAGAATTTGCATTATTGCAATTTGTGTCTATTGCTTCCCGCCTGCCACCAAGCACCTCTGAGAAACCTGGTCCATCTTCTCTATACACTTCCCCTAGGTAGATGAAGGCTGCACTAAGATCACCAGGTAGCCTTCTTGTCTTCAGACTAGACAAATGCATCTGTCTTAGCTCCTCATATGTCATGTGCTCCAGTACCCAATCATCTTGGCAGTCCTTCTCTGTCAGTATCTTTCTTATACTGGAAGACTCCAAAACTGGATCCAGTACTGCAGATATGGTCTCACTGGTACTAAGAGACAACAGCTTCCCTTTCTAGTCTTTCTGGCTACACCCTTGCTAGTACAGCCTGTATGTGGTTGGTGTTTAAGGGCTCACTGCTGACTCATGATCAACTTCTTGTTCACCAAAGCCCACAAGTCCTTTCCTGCAAAGTTGCTCTCTGTCCATTTGGCCCCGAGCCAGTACTGGACTCGTCCAAGGGATTATTCACTCCCAGATGCAGGACTTCACACTTACCTATGTTGAATTTCATGAGGTTCCCCTCAGTCCATTTCTCCAGCCTGTCCAGGTCTCTCAGTGGCAGCCCTGCTCCCCGGCATATCAACCACCCTCCTGCTCCCCATTTATTGTCATCTATAAACTTGCTGAGAATGCACTCCATCCTAGTGACCAGCTTGTTAATGAAGACATTAAACGGTCTCTGTGGGACTCCCTCAGTAAGAGACCACCATTTGGACTTTGTACCGCTGATAACAACTCTCTCAGCCCAGCAGTCCAGTCAATTTTTTACTCACTGTATTGTGCACTTATCCCATCTATGTTTCACCAGTTTGGCTGTAAGGATACTATTGGAGACAAGTAAACAACCTCCACTGCTTTCAGCTCATCCACAGATCTATTCATGTCCTCATAAAAAAGAATCAGGTTGGGTAGGCACAGTTTTCCCTCAGTAAATCCGTGCTGTTCTCAGTCACCTTCTCATCTTGCCTGTGCTCAGAAATGACACAATCCTTCCAGGAGAATTTGCTTCATAATCTTCCCAGGGACTGAGGTGAGGCTGCATGGCCTCTAGTTACATGGATTCTCCTTGCCCTTCTTGAAGACAGGTGTGACGTTGGCCTTTTTCCAGTCATTAAGAACCTCCTCTGATCAAAGCCTTTTAAGGGTGATAGAGTCAGGCGTCAGACAGACCTCTTGGCACCTTCACATGCATCCCATCTGGCAACATGGACTTGTGTGTCCAATTGTCTGAAGTGGTCCCTGACTCAATCTTCTTCTACTGTGAGTAGTGATTTGTTCACAAAGACTCTGCTAGTAAGACCAGGAATGTGGGAGGGCAAATGCTTCCAATAAAAAATGAGGCAAAATGGGAATTTAGCACCTCAGTCTTTACCATGTCCCCTGTCACTAGGTTTCCTGTCCCACTGAGCAGTGGGGCCCACATTTTCTTTTGCCTTTTTTTTTAATATCAGTGTACGTCTTGTTGCCCTTCACATCCCTTGCTAGCTGAACTTTCTTAACTCTATCCCTGCAGGCTCAGGCAATGCCTCCATATTACTCCTGGGTAGCTCTTCCCACTTCTTCCTTCTGTGCCCTTATCTGCTGCATTTAAGCTCAGTCAGGAGGTCCCTGCTCATCCATGCTGGCCTCCTTCTTCATTTGCTTGACTTCCTGCACATCAGAGTGGTGGTTCCTGTGCTCTGTGGAGGTTGTTCTTGGAGATCAATCAGCTGTCCCAGGCCCCTTTGCCTTCCAGGACAAAGAAGCAGTAGGATCAAGCAAGAAAAACTGTATATTAAGAACTTCCATTTACTTCAACCAAATTACTATTAATTATCTCTACTAAAAAGGTGCAGTGTGGAACTGACTATCAACCAAGAAGCCAAAAGTGATTCTCTCCAGAAGAATATTTTCCAGTTAGGACATCCTAAGTTGAAAAAAAATTTCTATAAAACTTTTAAAAAATTATGTGGGAGAGACAGCTATGCTAAGGTCTCTTACTTAGGCAGGCTGGTTCTGAAAAGTCTGCTGAGACCTGTTTTATTTGCCCTTGCAGTTTTCTTTCCCTTATGTTTCCTGTATGTTTACATGTTTTGAGTCTCGATGGCTTGTGAAGATGCTTAAAATATATTCTAGTTTCACATCTAAAATAATATTCATACCACTATATGTAAGGCTTGATTTTGCACAGTGAAGCTCCTACAAATTAAGTAATAAGAGTGAAAAATTTTAAAATACCTGGAAAATCACTTTTGAGCATGCTTGTATCTTCAGCTAAATATAAGCAGAATTGAGTCAGATCAGTGAAAACTGTCCCTGCGACAATGACAATGTAGGTGTCTTATTGCATGCAGACATGAAAGATTTCTTTGTCTTAAAGTAGTGAGAAAGGTTCTCTGTTAGAAACCAAACTACTTGGGTTTATATTCTTTAGCAATTTTTAAACTCTAACTCTGGCACTGGGATTTGGAGGGAGAATGAGAAGGGGTGTGGTGGGTTTTTTTTAAAGTTAGTAATTCAGTGTCTCTTCTATCTTAAAGTAAACCCTATAAGGGAATTTGAGCTCAGGCTAAAAAAGCTAACAGCCAAAAGAAGAAACCTGTGACATAGGTCTGAGGATTGTTGTAGCTCATATTAGCATATAGAGACCCCTGGTATAGCAAGAGCCTGGATTTTATTTCAGTCTGCATTATCGATATATTTCTACCTCCACCGGTTTTCTGTCCTCTTTACTTGGTGATGTCCTTTCCTTATTACTAGCCATCTCCTCCAGTTTGTGGGCTGCATGAATCTGCCCAGTCCTGTCTCAAGGGTGCCACAGATAGATGAATGTCCTCTCACTGCATGTTAAAGCACAAAGTGTCTTTCCCTCCATTGCACCTACACTGCTTAGGAACAGAGTAGAAACTTTTCAAGTATTTCAAGGTTAAGCAAGTGGTGGTCTGCTGGTAAGAAGTTCAAGCTCAGATTTCAATGATTTCCTGTTTGGGTTGGCTGCCAAAATTATAACAAAGCCAAAAACTTTGAAGAGGCAAGGCAGATGGCATATGGGCTTGTAGACCTCTGCTATGATGCTGGTCATAGCTGATGCCAAACGGTTGTGTCTTAATTGTCTAACATGGCTACCTTGCAGAGAGTGTATACACCCAGTTCCAGACCTTGATAGGAACCAGAAATGAAGGCATTGTGTCTCCTGAACCAGAAGCCATCTGGCTTCATTTTGCATTCTACTTAGCACCTCAGTGACCATCATCCCAAGTCTGGAGGGTGACTTGGTCCCATTAAAGGGTCTTCAAGCAGCTAGCTGCAAGATATGACTGGCACCAGTTGAAAAGTCCCTGGAATCAACTAATTGCTTGACTCTGGAAATGGGATATGCACTCCCTTGCCGTGAGATCTATGGATTGTCCTGCTTTCCATGTCATCCATCCACCTTTGGTCTTGCAAGCCTCAGTCTACTCATCTGCTCTGATGCAGGGAGGTCAGCGTGGACACTGACAACCTCATTCAACACCATAGCCATTCATTCAAGGCTGCATAAAAGTGTTACAGGTGAGCGTGTTGCAGACCACTTACAGACAGGACAAATACAAGAAGGTCCTTGCTAGCAGGTGTAAGTGCTTCTGGGATAGATATCAGACTTGTTGGCACTCCAGATGGCTTACAGCATGAATACAGATGAGGTGCCCCAGCGGCACTGCAGGGCCTGCAGGAAGAGTATGAATGATCATCTCTGGTGTGCTGTGTTGGCCATCAAAAGCAATCTCACAGGTGCCTTGGTACCCACACACCGAAATGTCTGCCTGAAAGCACCACCACATACCCAAGTGTGCCGAAAAACTGTCAGTGCCACCATTTTAAGTCACAGTTACCTGAGTGCCTAAGCAAAGGCTTACAAATGTACTAAAAAACATCACGTGTCAAGAGAAATAAACCTCCACTCCAGGTCCATTGCACTTCTGAAATAATTCAGCCTTACTCCTGGTCTAAGCACTCCAGGTTCACTTGGACCGTAGTGAGTTCAATTAAATTCAGAGCTGTATCCACCTTTGGCATAGTGGTTGGTGCTGGGCAACTCCCCACCTGGAGCGCAGGAGAGCTCCCAGGCAGGACCCCAGGCTGTGCACCGCTCCCCTGGAGAGATTCTCTTCGGAGGACGTTAGGAGCCACCTTTGTTCCCATTCAGCCAAAAAGCTCTTTCTGACAGCTTCTCTTGGGGTTGTGCACTCAAGACTTGTTCAGTCCATTTGCTGCTCCTTCTTGCTCCTTCATCCTTCAACCGTCACTGCTTCTCTCTTCTTCCTCTGCTTCTCGTGCAGAGACTACTGCAGCACAGGAGGCTGCGAATCCCTCTCACCTTACTGACGAAGCGTGTGCTTTTGTTCTGGCCGATGCCACGTGCTGGTGTTTACAGCAGAGGCTGATAGTATTTTCAGGCCCTGGTTCTGCAGGACAGCTTAGCTATTCCTTACGACTATCCTCAGTGAAGGCTAATGGTTACGTCCATATAATAATATTAAGCAATGACAGTTCTGTCTCTTCTCACTTCTGGTTTTAAAAAATAAATAAATAAAATCAAGTAAATGGAATGCAAAAAATGTCCCTGCAGTGTAAGATCGTGCAGTTAAAGTCTCCAAAAAGGCAGAATTTAACTTTCCAGATTGACTGAGCTCTGCTGCAGATCTACTATTCCTGCTTTATCTAGTACTTAGTAAGTATATTAAGATTGTAACAACTACAGTATTTCTCTATTAAAATTTTAAGAAATGCCCATGCATTTGAGCATCACAGTTCACCAAGTTACTGCTTACCTACCTGCAGTTCTGGTACAGAACATATCAGAATGGTACAGTAAATAAAAAATTGTAATAAATGACCAGTCTCGTTGCCACACCATTTATGCTATGGTGTATACAAGTATGCTCCTCTCTAAAAGTTTATCATATATTCAATCCATAGTCAGACTGCTGCGTCTTTCTGGTTAAATTAAAGCAAACAAAGATGGTTCATTTCCATCTAAATTAATATACAAGGCAAATCAGAAGGTAGGATAATGCTCTCTGTTAAAGACCTTATAGATGTAAGAAGCAATAACATATTGAACAACGTGGCTAAAATTCTGTGTGTTTGCTTTCAAAATAAGCAAAAAATAATTTAAATAGCTCTCCATTAAAAAGATAATAAAGTTCGTTGTTTATAGTTGTATAATTACCCAATGTTCTCCATCTTGGGCCATTCTCTGTCTTTCCTTGTTTGACATGACTGACACATTGGCTATTGATAAAACAGTATCTCCTGGAAATCCTTTTAATTGTTCCACACATAATGTAAACACATGCCAGATTTTGGGTTCTTTTACTTGCTTTTCACTAATTTGGTTTCTTTTAAATAGGATTTTTAAAATCCACATCAGAATACATTAATGAAGGAAATGCAAAATTGCTTCTCAAGCCTGTATGTCATTCTTGGCAAGAGATAATTGCTTTCTACATATACTTTAAAGAGCACTGCAAAGCGACACTGACTAGAAAAACTATCTTAAACACGCAGACAAATTAAAACCAATGACACACCAGTGGCACTCGTAGGGACTGAGTGGTGAAGAAGTAGTGTCCTCCAGGCTCTGCTCTCTCAGATGCTCTCAGAGGAGAACACTGGGGGAAAACACGGAACTGAAAAAGTAAGTGATTTACAACCTCATTCTCACAAAATGACTGTCATTGTTCTTGCAGGCTAAAAAGCTAGAGCAAACACAGTGGGCCACTGAGCTAAAAATGCAGTACAAATGAATTTCCATAATCACAGCCAGAAAAATCCTGCAGCTGGGAATATCTAACCTAGTCCTGCGAAGTATTAGGCTACCTTTGATATAGGTATCATGTATCCGTTGAATGAAATGGTACTTCAAAAATATCCTTTTAATGTAGAGAAACCACAGGCAGGACTTGGAGATAAGGGAAAACATTAAAATTAATTTTGTGTTTTTTCACGTTCATTTTGTTTGCACTTTCTCCGCCATTCTTCTCCTTCTCAATGACTTGGGCACTACAAACCAGTGTAGTAATTAAGACTATTTTGGTATGGTTTCTATAGATTTTTTCTCCCCTCTATAATCTGCGTCTCTCACAGACAATGCCTGAATCCCAAGCCTTTCCTTTCAACAGCACAGTTAAAAAACAAAACAAAACAAAACAAAAAAACCAACTACTTCAGTATTGTTTTACCGTATGTGCCAACAGGGTTTAATCCACTGCCATCCATTGAACTGCTGAATTTGGGCTTGGAAAAAAATTGTAAGATTATCTGGTGTAAAACATATGAACTAAACAGTAATGATAACAAAAAAAAGAGCATCAAAACCACCCCAAATCAAATATTTCCTTATGGTCCCTGTGGAGCTTCTGCTCCTCAAGCTTCACAAGAGACATTTTCCTTGAGTCATTCCTGCAGCCTGTCCCAGTTTACTGTTTCAGTTCTTTCGTATAACACAGCTATTCATGTTGCTTCAGATCCTGCTGATTTCTTATTAGTGCACCTGCAGATCTTTAAATCTGCCATCACAGAGACCCGATGAGCAACAGATTGCTTTGCAGATTTGACGATAGATTTTTATTTTAGGTGCCTAAAAATGCAGATGGGTATCTAGTGGGATTTTCAAATGCCCATCAACACCTAACTCCCATAGCTTTTAACATTTCTTCTGCATTTTCAGAAGATAGTTTTATCTCTTTGGCAGGCCTTCAAGGGCAAACGTACACAAACTGAAAACACAGGGGGAAATTAAAATCCATTTCTGCAAAGCTGATGATGATTAAACTTTGGAGCTTCTATTTAGGCATGGTTAAAAATGGAAATGCCCTACTTCTATTAAGCCATATTGTTTACCTAATAAATAATCTGCAACTTCTGGTTTTAGAAGAAATTCCAATTTTCTTACAGTTTCTCATAATATCTGACTTCCTGCAGAGCTGCTGCATTGTTCATCCAGACTCAAAAGCCACATAAAGCAGCAACAGAAAACATAAGCTTACATGAGTAATCAGAACTGTGCTTATTAAATCACTAGAAATTGTCCATCTGCTGATGACAAAAAGCTGATGTAACTTGGAGGGTTGCGCTTTGGCATATATCATGAGAAGTCAGTATAACAGTCTACGTTCTGCAAATGTGTATATGTGTATATGAATAAATCTGTGCAGATTAGGATTATATAAAATGCACAGGTTTTTGTAAAGTCTTACAAAGGAACATAACTAACTTGTACTGCAGTCTCTCGGCTACTGAGGTGGGCAGAAGGCTGAATGTGCTTTGGACCACCAGACCTTTACAATTATTGCACTTTTTGCAGCATGTCAGGATCATAGAATCATAGAATCACTTAGGTTGGAAAAGACCTTCAAGATCAAGTCCAACCGTTAACCTAGCACTGCCAAGTCCACCCCTAAACCATGTCCCTAAGCTCCACATCTACATGTCTTCTAAATACCTCCAGGGATGGTGACTCAACCACTTCCCTGGGCAGCCTGTTCCAGTGCTTGATAACCTTTTCCGTGAAGAAATTTTTCCTAATATCCAACCTAAACCTCCCCTGGTGCAACTTGAGGCCGTATCCTCTTGTCCTATCACTTGCTACTTGGGAGAAGAGACCAACACCCACCTCGCTACAACCTCCTTTCAGGTAGAGAGCAATGAGGTCTCCCCTCAGCCTCTTTTTCTCCAGGCTAAACAACCCCAGTTCCCTCAGCCGCTCCTCATAAGACTTCTTCTCTAGACCCTTCACCAGCTAGGTGAAGGGTCTTCTTCGGACACGTTCCAGCACCTCAATGTCTTTCTTGTAGCGAAGGGCCCAAAACTGAGCACCAGTAGATGAGGTGTGGCCTCACCAGTGCCGAGTACAGGGGGACGATCACTTCCCTGGTCCTGCTGGCCACACTATTTCTGATAAAAGCCAGGATGGTGTTGGCCTTCTTGGCCACCTGGGCACGCTGCCGGCTCATATTCAGCCGGCTATCGACCAATAACGCCAGGTCCTTTTCCTCTGGGCAGCTTTCCAGCCACTCTTCCCCAAGCCTGTAGCGCTGCATGGGGTTGTTGTAACCCAAGTGTAGGACCCGGCACTTGGCATTGTTGAACCTCATACAATTGGCCTCGGCCCATCGATCCAGCCTGGATGCCAGGATGGTACCTGGCAAACCCTGGTACTTAACTAATGAATAGCAACCACCCCAATTAATTTTGTATAAAATCCCTGAAACATTGCATTAGGTCTTAGGCACAGTTTCAGCTGACAGGTCTTTCCTTTGTCATCTCTTGGTGTCAGCTCCTTTTTCCTCTCCAGCCAGTCAGTGAGGAAACTCTGTTGAGCTTAGTAGTAATTGAGCACTGAATGAAAGAGATTAATACAATCAAGCATAAAATATCAATGCAATTGAACAGAATGGTCTAATTTCACTCCTGCCTTCAAACATACCAAGTATATGCACTACTTAAGTCTGAAATTCTTCTTTTTAGCTTGGTTTCCTCAGGAAATGAAGCTTCTGAAAATACACTATATCTTCAGACACATTTCCTCCTCTTTCTCCAAACAATGTTGAACCCCAGAGGCCAAATTTACTTAATAATAACCAGATCTAATAGAAAGATGGTGATCTCAAAACATTCAGCTTTGGTAAGAAGAAAGACTCCACTATTGACTCTCTGGGGAAGGACTGCAGTGAACCTGCTTCTCCCTATGGACAGGGTAATCCCATGACTTTGGCTCCTACCCTGGTCCTCTGCTAACATGCCAGCAGGCCAGAGCTTACCTGGAAACCTCTCCTTTCCAGTGGGTTTGGATCACCAGTAGTTAAGGAGAAAGATTTTCCTCAGACTACTGTGGGAGTTTTCTTTTCAAATGGCAGTTTCATTTTCTGGAAATTTCAAACAAGTGAAAAGATCAGTAGTGGACTATTTTCTGCCAAAAGAATGCAGAGAATGTTAGCAAAACAATTCAGACAGGGCAGAAAATATTGCTATGTTAGGTACATTACTCCCAGGCCTCCAGAAGCATGATTTTATTTTAAACATGGTATTCCAAAATAAGTGTACAGAAGCTCATTCCTAATATTTCTTTTGCCTCTTCACTTGACTGCTCCTTGCATTGTCCTTCAGTTTCCTTGCACCATCACAAGATGGAGTGCAGCAAATTACATTCACCAACAGACAGTCAACTCCAGATGCTAACAGCTACTAATTAGTAAGGGAGAAAGGGAGAACACTGTTTTGCTACCTGTTGCCATAGCATTTAATAGACTCTGCTCCCTCAAACCCCACAGTTTTCCATCCCTCCTGCTCCGCAGGTGCCATTAGTAGAGAATAATGTTTCCCAGACCCAGGTCTGCAGATCACAGATGGGCTGCAAAGCCACACTTTGAAAGGGTTCCTAATTGGTAGCACACGCGTGTTTTCCTGGCTGCAGCAGAGTATTAATGCTCCCTCCCTGGCTGGGTGAAAGTATATTCTCCAGCACGTGAAAGGCCCACATTAGGTCCTGCTGCTACTTATTGGTCTGGGGAACTAATAGCAGAGGAGTTCAATAGATGAATTTCTTGATGAGCGGTAATATGTTGCTTCAATAAAAAGTTGTATCTAGAGGCAGTACTTCAAAACTTTCCCGGTTCCTGTTATAAGCTTTCAATACTATCAAACCAGGACAAACTATTTAGGTTGTCACATACTTTTAAAACACACACACAGCATTTCTGAAACATACAGCTACTGTTTGTTCCTGCGTTTGGGTTTTGACTTTGTGTCTGTGTTTGCTGAACATCCATTTGTACCCAGGGAAAGTGATATTTATTGGAAAGAAGCTTATTGCTGAAAGTCAAGGTAAACCTCCCAGATGTTGAGACTTCAAGACAGAGAAGAAATAGGTAGCTATTACTGCCGTGTTCAGCAACACCATGAAATCTTTCTTCTACAGAATTGGTTTACATGGAAAAGATTTATTCAGTTACACGTTAGGAAATTCAAAGGCTGGTCTGTTTTCTATATTTATTCACCAACAGTGGTCCCTGCTACTCTTTTCTATCCAGAAGATGGAACATACCTGTTTCAAAATGCTTATCTTAATTGCATTTGCACAGTAGCAGGATTTTGTGAGAAGTACTAGTCACAAAGAAATACTAAAAGAGACCAGGAAATCCTTAACAATTTCTATCACCAGCAAAAAATGGATAGCATGTAACTTTATCTAATAAATCCGTTTTATTATTCTGAAGACATATCTATTATAAACATAACTGCTATAAATGGAGTGCATTATATTCATCACCCTGCATGAAGTAATTTGCTCCTCTAATTTTTCAGTGCATCAAATGCCTAACTTTTCAGACTATATTTTTATATTCCTGTGACACGGTAAAATTTGCACCACTTCAAAAGAACATTTTAAAGAAAAGTTGTTGAACAAAACAGTATGATCCTCTAAAATCCTGCACAAATTTTCCTTCTATATTAAATGGGTAATTAGGGCAAGAAATGGCCATCCTCCTCCAGTACCTACAACACAGTTTGGATGTGTAACTGCAGCTTTCCCTGACACTGCAGACACAGCAGTGTTCTTGGCAGTCACAGCAGAGGATGGAGTGATTTTCCATTTTTCCCCATCATTCTCTACTCTAGTTTTATTTCTCCAGTTCCCACTTTGTTGCATGATAATTTCATCCACTCCCCTTTGTCTTACTGTAACTATTCCTTCATTCTCTCTTTCTTTTCCCTTCCTCCTGGTCCTCTTCACCTGAGTGCACCTTCATTCACTCACCTTCTTTTTTTATCACAAACCCGTGGGCCTTGGGGTGTTCAAGCTCCTCTCATGTCCACTGTGGCTTCTCTGGTCTCTCGGCACATGTCCATGCAACACTGAGGGCACAAATGGTCACCATGCATTGAGGGAAGCTGAAGCACATAAGCACAGGAATTAACAACTTCATGACATCATTGATTTTAAGAGTCAGCTGATAACAACCTCGCTTGTCTTTCCCAAATCTCAGACCCAAGTGTCAGCTGTGATAATTCTGGTTTTTAATCAGCTAACTTTGCTGAAAAGGTTAGCTGAGTCCAAGACAGTTGCTCAGGAGGAAAGGATGCCAATGTTACCCACCTTAATGTCTGAGCTGACAAGAAAACACTGGAGTTCCAGGAGATGTCTGGGCTATTACAAGTGAAAATAAGCCCCACTCATCACAGCAGTGAAATCCATTAAAGAAGATCTTACGCCATAGCTTTTCACTGTGTTGAAAATCTCTTATAAACATTATATGGTAGGCTGATGAGCTGTCAAGAAAGAAGAAGACAGTGTCAAATTTAGATCATGTCTCCAAATTCCTGTCTGATGGCAAGTTTTTCAAGATGATGACAAATGGCCACTCTGCATGGAAAACTATCCTCAGCCAGTACCCCAGACCTGCGTTTGGGATGAGGCACAAGAAGATAGAAAAAAGATCACTTCCATAAAGTTCAAGAGCCCTCTTTCACCCACCAAATGCCCGCATAGGTACAAAATGGTGCTCGCTGACTTGGGCATCAGCCCCATGGGTTTTCATCCCTAGTGAGAAGCAATACAATACGGCAGTTCAGAAGACAAGAGCTTTTTACCAAATCTCTTATGTAGGTACCAGGACATTAATCTCTTGGAGTCTTTCCTTTCAGTAAAGCAACGCCCACTCCCGCTCCCACCTGACGGGACACTGCAGAAGGCCATCTCCTAAAGCTGCGGTTGGGCAGTCGTCTGTCATCCAGTCTTACTGGGCTGTGTTTCAATCAATATTACTACCCTTTTTGTGCCAGGAGCTCCCACTGCATCGAGTAGTTTGAATCCAGGGGCCAGCCTCCTGAGTGGCAGGTGTCGTGCTGCCATCCCATGCCCTGAGGTTTAAAAAGAAGGTAAACATCCAAAGTTGGAAAAAAAAAAAATTTCTGGAGCATTGTGAGTGGAGTTCCTCTGACACCGAGGAACAAAAATCAAGTCACGTTCTCAAAGAAGAGGAGAAAACTTTTCATCATCTGTTGATGCAAAGGAAACATTTTCTGCTCCCTGTCTTTTTTTTTTCTTATGCTGAATATACAAGCTCAGTTTTCAATTAAAATGTTTCACTTATTTATTTCTGCTCACTGCTTAGAAATAAAAGCAATGTGTCGTATCGATTTAAAGGGGAAAAAAAAACAACACTTGACAAGCAGAGGACTGTCGAAATTAGGCTCCATTCAAATGATGTTTCTTGCTATGCTAAGCAACCAAAGTGGTTTAAGGCTTTTGAAATAAAATCATTAATTGTTTGCTTTCCCCCCCCCCCCCCCCCTTCTGATACATTTTTGCTTTGATAGTTTGGGAACACGGTGCTAATTGAAAACCTTTCAGAGGAACTCAATCCTACTCTATAGTCTGCGAAGCTGAGACAGACATTTAAACAAAGTGAAATGGAACACATCCAGTTGGGGAGAGGCTGTTATTCATTACAGCAGGGATTTCAAGTACCACATGACCACCCATCTCCAAAATCCTCATTATCTGCCTGAAGTATCTGTCAAAGTATGTTTTCTCTATACAAGTTACTAGGAAAGGAAATCACAGGAACTAATCACATATTGTTGTTGTTGCAAAATACTTGGTGGAAGAGATAGAAAGGAGAAATTATCCAAGAAAGCAGGAAAAAGAAAAAAAAAGGAAAGGAATAAGTAGCTGAAGACTATTGTTTAGGAGTTACAGAAAAAGGCAGTGCAGAACACCAAAGCTGAAAGGCATAACCAGGATGGCGGTGATGGCAACAAAGCGATGCACACAGAAAGTATAAAGTGTTCAGTGTTTTGTTGGAGGAGCAAAAGAGGAGAGATAATGTGTAGAAGAACATATAAAAGCGTGCTTCATAAAAAGCATCATGGGTTCTTAGCATTAAAGACAATTGACTCTTTCCACAGGGGCGAAAAGGCTGAGTTGTTTCTCTGTAGTGTAGGTCCAACAGTTAGGTTCGGGATACATAAGAGACTTTCAAAGGTGAAAATTTGGAGCAGCCATACCAAAACCACAAAAAAACTCTTGATTTTTTAACAACTGTGTGCACCCATCGTGGCGCTGTGCATCTAACTTGTGTATAAAATAACCCAACGTGCAAGGGCAGAGCGTGTCTGTGCATAATGAGGGAGTGGGGAGGGCGTGGAGACAGAGTATCTGTGATTCCTTCCCAGCTCTGGAAGCACAAACAATATTTGCTCCGTTGCATAGCACCAGAAGCACCAAACCTGACTATTCTGACTCCAAAAGCATCCTGGAATTAAAAAAAGAAAAGGAAGAAAAGAAAAAAAAGTAAACTGCATCTAGAAGGAATTATTTTTTTAATTGTTTCAGTTTTAATTATTTCCAGTTGCTGTGACTAACCCAAGCAAATGTAATTTAGAAACATTTTCCCCTTTAACAGTGTTTAATGTTAATCTGCTATTCTCGTCACTATATGGTGTTAATGGATACACCATCTAGTGTGTTTTATGGTACATTTAAACCAGACATCTGGAGAAATAGCCATCAGGGTACTTATCTCTAACACCTATTGTAAAAACAGACTTAATAAAATGAGAACAAATAACAGTGCTGGCAATTACCCTTATCATGTGTATTCTGGCAAGAAAGGTCAAAAGGTGATTGGTCTGTATATATATGAACTGATTTTCTCTAATACACTTTCTCACCTGTTTTCCCATAGGTTTTTAGAGGCTTTTTGTTGGAGGGGAAAGGGGGAGGGAAAGTTGGGTTAAGCTACAATATGCTAGGCAATAATCATGTAACTAGTATGAGAATCTGGTCCCCCTACCAAGTAGTCATTTATGTTAACAAAGAGAGAAAGAACCTGCCAGAGTCTCAGAAGATAAAAGGTTCAGCAATTTCACAGATTTTACAGATATGAACAGATGTGGACTGGGAAGTCACAGTCTCAGCTGCTAAGCATTACTACCACACCAAAATTCAGCTATGATTGTAATATTATTTTTTGTTATAGATCTGTTCCAGGGGACATAATTTTATTGTTTTCACTTACTTTTTTTTTTTTGGATGGGTTCAGCGCAGAGCTTATGTCTGTTGTATGCAGTTCCAAGCATCCTGATGCTCAATAACTCCAGAATAGGAGTTGGAACTAAAGGAATAAATACTAGGAAACAAGTTTAAATCAGTACACAGGTAATTCTCTTTTTCTCACAGTTCAGGTTTAGAGGAACTACTATGAAGTCCTTTCCCTAAAAACAAAAAGAAAGTTTTTTTCTAGGATGCCTGTAAGGAAATGAATCTGGATTAAATTCAGGCATGAACAGAATGTGGAACAAGTTTGCAAGACTGTTTCCCTTATGTATACACTCTAATTCTGGAATAAGAATGCCCTTTCCTGTTTGATATTAACCCAGCATCTGTGCAGAGAATTAATCCAGAATAGCTATCGTAGTTAATTTCCCCTGGTAGACATGCCCCAAACAAAAGAAATTATCTTTTCTTATAAATTGCACGTAAAGAGATAAAGAACAGGTGCTTTTTCCATATATTCTATCCTACAAAACTTCAGCCCTCCACCTAATTCAAGTTTATTTCTCTCTAGAACCCACCTAGAATACAAATACTTGCCTGCGTTCATGCTCATACTTCCTTACTTTTGTTTTTAAAACAATACTATGAGCATCACAGCGCATCCTCATATTGCATGGGCTAAGAAATATCTTATGGCCACAGGAAAATAGAAACTAGTTCTTAAATAAATATTCCAGCAGACTAGCCTACAGGTACATAAGGTTTAATTGCAAGCTTGATGAATATGTTGGTGAATTAAAAAACAAAAAAAAAGGAAAAAGCCCTCAGATGAACTTTGTCTAGCATCTACACTACTCTGAACTTAGTGCTTAAATTGGTCCAGAATTTCACTAATGGATTTTTGAAAGTAGTGATCTATTTTAATATCCCTTTATCCAAACCAAGCAAAACCAGGCTGTTATTACACAGAAGCCTTATGCAGATGATGTTTCTTGAAATAATTTTTTTAATTTTCCTTGATTTTACGGAAAAGGGGCAAAAGAACTAGATTAAATTTGGGGAGTATTCATATTGTTGCGAGGAAACATCCTGGAGGATGAATGAGCTATTGACATTCTCTCCTCAAGCAAGAAGCTGTCCCAGGAGATCCATAAGAAACAAGAAATAACAACAAAGACTGAAAAACAAATTGATGAAACCAGAGATGGCTGCAGACCTGTAAATAGCTTTTCACACTGTCGCAGCTACTGTTTGAATTGAATAGTTTAGATTTGCAAATTGATGGAGAAATCCACTCATTTCTTTAAAAAATCCTTGTGAAGAACAGATTTCACATTAAATCCAATTTTAAAATAAATACCAATGCTTATACTTAGTTTGCAAAATCATACCTAGTGTAATATTAAGGAGTGTGGAGGGGACAAACCATGGCAGAATTTGAAACATTGCTTTTAATACTTCAGCTGGGATTCATTGTTTCAGTGCTCACAAGTTTGGTTTCCAATGTTTCGTATAGGATTAGACTGTAAATCACTCAAGCATGTTAATTAGCTTCTCCTCTAACCTGCTTTACATCAATTCCATGTATCAATACTCTTTGGCTTGGTTTATTAATCTTGTATCAGTCCTATTTACAACAGTGAAACGTCTAATTCATTACACAGAGGATCAGCGACGTTAAAGATCATTATACATACAGATGTATTTAAACATATACACCATTACAGCAAATTTGGGAAATCAAAGAGCTTGTAGCTATCGAAGCCTTCAGCAGACATAAAAATGCAAATATTTCATAAAAATTATTTGAAGCTGAGCGGTGATTAAACTGTATTGGGATTTGTCCTTGGCGAAACCTGCTGTCGCAAGCACCCCCCCTTTAATTCTTTCTTGCTCTCCTCACTGCAGGCTGCTGTCGATGTGCAGGTTCAAGTCATAAGCTTCAGCATCACTATGAATATTTCCCTCCTCACAAAGGACACCCTCACGTAAGAAATCTTCTCAACATCCCAAAATATTACAAAGAAACAGTAATTATGGCTAATTACTCACTCCCCGTATACTTATTTGTGGTCTACAATTTGAAAAGAGTGAATAGAAGACAGGTGCATAAAATAGGCTTAATGAGAACACCAGAAAATAGTTGCTTTAGCTGTAAATTACTACTTTTACATGCTGCATTTTATTTTTAAAAGTAAATGTGTTGCTCATAAAAGATATAAAATTAGTAGGGCTAGAAACTGAGTTCTTTTATTTCACCCCAGAAAAGGCATAACATACTGCCAGTGGTATTGAAAGCTTGCTAATGACTTAATATTAATATTCACTAATACCTGGTGGGGTAAATTAATATTACTTGGCATTAGCTGTAACAAGCACTGAGTCCCCCTGTCTCTCTTAAACAGTTTCATTCACCTTCTATATTTAGTGCTTGCTGTTATGGTGCAAACTACATTATTTCTCCCACTATGATTATTTTTCCCTCCCTAACTGAGCAACTCTTACTTGGTCTGCCTTTCCTTTTGGTCTTATTTTCCTAGCAGGGATACCACTCTCTTCGCTTTTTCCTTCCAAGGAAATCCTTCATTTGAGATTACGTTTCTGCCTTTCTCCTGGCTCAAACAGGGGGTCCCTTCCTTCACAATACATAATTTCCCTTCCTATTCTGTGGCCCCTATAAATTTTGGACTTTTTCTCAAGGCTCCTTCCTTCAGGCTCTTCCTCTTTTACCTAGCAAGGGACAACGCCTTCAGACAGCACGTCCATGCCTTCCTCTCCTCCCTGGCACTGAGCATAAGCCACCGATGTAGAGGGAAGCGATTCGCCTCTGTCTCCTGGCTTTGTTATGCCTCATTTTGCAGGGTGTCTCCAACTGTCAGCTAGATGTGAGATCAGACAACATGAGATGAGAGACAGCAGCTGAAAGCAAAAAAGCTTTAACCTGTGTTGGGAGGCTTGCCTTTTAGCTGCAGATAATTCCTCCTTGCTTTCCTCATTCTCCTGTTTGAGCACTTCTGCAGCCTCAGGTCAGACCTGTAGATGCAAAAACCTAACCTTCGTCATCGAGCAAAGGCCTGAGACAAAAGCATTTTCTTGCCTTCTGAGGACAAAAATGTATTTTGATCGCTGTTAATCTGAGCCAGACTCAAAAACACTTCCCAAAAGATAGAAGACTCTTCAATTTTATCAACTATATGAAACTCTCTTAACTTTTTTTTTTTTTTTTGCTTATGTAGTTACTAATAAGATAGATTAACTTTGTCCCCCTTTGGGGGAAGGTGCTGACATCTCCTGAAATCGCCATGAAATCATCGCATAGCTGAGTGCCTACTTAATGAGCTGGAGATCCCAAGGATATCTCCTGCTCCCAGGCAAGGATGAAGGATCCCAAGATGTCGGAAGTACTGCCTCAAATTCCCTGCTTATGGTCCTGGTGTTGGCTTAGGTGACCAGAAAAACACTACACTGGTCCCCAGGTTTATGCAGGTATGCAATAGTCCTTGATGAAAAAGAAGCAATGAATTACGAGGAATATTATGAAGACTGCAGCCTGGTTTAGTACCTCCAGCTGTGTCCCACGCACTCCTGATTACTTGATGTGGCTGCAAGACTTCCCCATTAATGTTGATGATGGATTATCTTTAAAGCTTTCTGTATTTTATGTATATATGTATAAGTGTGTGTGTGTGTGTGTTATTTTTTCCCTAAGCTAAATTCTCTCTCGGAATAGTAAGCACTTGATGCTTAGTTTTATTACAACACTGTCTTCTGAGTATCTACAATCACATAATACCTCTGAACTTTGTTAGGTAACCAGTTAGATTTAGGATTCACTTTTCTCTGTCTGCCATATGGACCTGGCATTGTTTCTTCAACATTTCCATCCCTTAGCATAAGCAGCAACAAATTATGTCCTCTTAACTACAAGTAACCTTTCTTAAATTTGTATACATAATTAAAAATTCTAGTCTCTTTTAAACTGTAGTCTGTCTGGATATTTAATTGGTCCTAGATTTTAAAGAGTCTATCTTCAATATTGGATATTTGATAGATCCCAAGAGTCTTGTTGCTGGCAGCAAGAACTGTCTCTTTGCCTTGTATATACTCAGGCTTAAATAATATCTTTCTAATTGCTGTTTTCCTTTAACTTAACTTTAATTGAGGAAAAAGTCTGCAGCGTAATTTGGAAAATAATTTCCTATCCTAATTCCTTATAGCCAGCCTCTTGTGGCTTATAGATTAGTGGTTGTGGTGGGTTGACCTTGGCTGGATGCCAGGTGCCCATCAAGCCACTCTATCATTCCCCTCCTCAGCGGGACAGGGGCGGGGAGAAAATAAGATGGAAAAAATTCGTGGGTCAAGATAAAGGCAGTTTAATAAAGCAAAAGCAAAGGCTGCACATGGAAGCAAAAGAAAACAAAAGATTTATTCTCTACTTCCCATCAGCAGGCGACATCCAGCCACTTCCTGGGAAGTGGGGCTTCAATATACGTAGCGGTTGCTCTGGAAGACAAATGTTGTAATAATGAATGCCCCCCCTCCTCCTCCTTTCTCTTTTATTGCTGAGCAGATGTCATACGGTATAGAACACCCCTTTGGTCAGTTTGGGTCAGCTGTCCTGGCTATGTCCCCTCCCAGATATTGCCCACCCTCAGCCTACTGGGTGAGGCGGGGGGAAAGTTGGAGAGACAGCCTTGATGCTGTGCGATACTGTTCAGCGGTAGCCAAAACACTGGTGTGTTATCAACACCTTTCTAGCTACCAATACAAAGCACAGCACTTTGAGGGCTGCTACGGGGAAAATTAACTCCTTCTCCACCAGACCCAATACAGCGGTTGACCGACAGTTTGAATGTGTTAGAAATTCTCAATGCAATGAATAAAGAAGACAGAAATGAACACTGTGTTCCCAGCTGTTTCCTAGATTAATCCGGAAAAAAGCGTAATATCAGTATGTTTTACAGTGGTTGTATGAGTCTATCTGAAACAGATCCTAGAGGATGAAAGACACTATGTAGGTGCAAGTACTGATAACATTCCAGCAAAATTTTCTTATCTCAGGTACTATATAGCTGTTCTAGATCTCTAATACAATCCTTGCCATAATATCTCATTACTAAATACATACTTTCTCTCTGTTTCCCTTGCAAAAGCAAGCCAAATCCAAATTCTTCTGGACTTCATTTCAGGATGCAATTTCCAGATGTCATTGTCACATGCTCCTAGTTTCTTCTATAAGCTGTCCCAGATAAGGGGGAAGTCTGTCCTGTCCTGAAGGTTTCTGCACACCTGGAAAAGGATATCAGAGGCTCCCGGGCTTATAAAGGTACATATGACTAGCCTGAAGCATGGGGATTGTCCCAGTATGCTCCAGAGGACCAGTTAACACAGATGTAAATAGTCGGGAGGGTGTATCGGATCTCAGCCCAAGTGGCATCGGGTTTGTGCAGGGCGTCCTCAGCTGCCCTGCAGAAGAGCGAGCCAGGTCTTGGCTTCTCTGCAGGCTGCTGAGGTGCAGCCAGTCAGGACCTGATTATCTTCTTTTGTGGCATTGTGTTTTACCGTCTGATTTACTTCACTGTGCTAAGGACATTCTTATTTTTTTCTGTTTTTAGTACCAATGTGACCATCAGGAGGGAGAGTTTCCTATAAGGAAGGATAAAGGTTACAGATACAATAAAAATTAACACCAAACGCTGCACGAGGCTCTCTGATTTGTCCTTCTGTATGTTGTGACCTAATAAATGTCACTCCAGTAGTTTGTAAAAAGCTCGTAGACTCTAGCTTTGCATATCCCACAGAAAGCCATGCTGTGGGTCACAGAGGGAAGCAGCTGAGATACCCCAGCTACCCAGGACTGACAAGAGCAAGAAGGATGGATTCGGAGAAAAGCCCTCATAGCCGTGGCTGAGCAAAGTTCCAGGCTGTAAAGGGGGGGTCCCCCAATCATCCAGCCTCCCCAAAATACTCCTTCCCAAGCTTGACCTGGCCATCGCAGCCACCCAGACGAGCGGGCGGGTGCACGCAGGGAGGCTGTGCGCCCCTGCAAAGCCGCAGCCCCTCCATTCCCCTCCTGCCTCCAGCGCGGCAGGGTCAACAATGAGCCATGCTTCACTGCAAAGGCACAGCAGAAACCAAAGAACAAAAATATCTAAAGAAATCACATGTAGCCCAAGAGGAAAATTTCCTTATTTACCTTGCAGGTGAGCATCTGAACCCAAGCTTTTCAAAATTATTTCTACCTGCATGTGGAGCTGTAAGCACCGGCGCCCCAGAGGGAGGGGGGAAACTGAGGGTCATGCATCCACAGGTCCCAAGGCCAGGAATAAATACCCAGCCCACCTCTGTTCCTTCAGAAAAAAATCAGAACCAAGCATTTTAAAATTTGGGATTTTAAAATCAGATGATCAATTTTAAACAGCAGCTTGAGCTCGAGGTAGTCATGTACAGGGAAAAAAGGAATTAATTTCTTTCTTTCTCCTCCATGTGCCACTCAGGAGTTGTTTCAAATAGGATTATTTTGTCATTCAAGTTTCAAGGTTAAGATTTGCTCCTATTTATGACTGCAACTCTAAAATCCTTCAAACCGGTAAACTATCACAGTAATTCCAGAAACAAAGGATGCATAATGAAAAAACTGAACTGAGAATTGAGAATCCTGTGGGCCACGAGGAGTGGAATATATTAACATTCACCTCTAAACGCTTTCCTCAGTTGCTTATATATTAAAAATATAATAATAAAAAAAATTCCTTGAAGCATCTATGAGATTGCGTGTTGGTCTCCTTTTGAGAAACACAAATTACTCTTTATATTTCTTCTCTGTGAGGGTTTGCAGCAGAACAAAGGCCCAGTAAACAGTGATGAATGGCTCTTCCTTCTCACTGGGGGAGCGGCTTTGGAGAGCCCACATGCTAATCCTGCCCTTACCTGGCTGAAAGATAAATCACAGGGTGAAATTCTCCGACTTTCAACCCTACCAACCTCCTCTGGCTGAATGAGCCACTTCTGTTCACATGTGAGTTGTTAAAGCATTTTGTTTTCCTCTTTCATATTTTGCCTTTGAAGAGGGAGTAAATTGCAACTACCCATGCCTATTATTAAGACCTGAAGAGAAAATGTTTAAATTAAAGATTGTACAAACATTCAAGCAGCAGTGTAATAAGCTCCATTTGGGAGGCAATGTAGCAAATTCTGTATTTTTTATTTGGTTCATTACTTAAAACTAAATAACAATTGCTAGTTTTATTGCTGCCATTTAACAATGCTGGGATTTTCTCTGTTGGTGTTGAAATGTAGTAAGATTTCAAATTTTTTTCTCCTTGACATTTTACACTACTAGTTTAATATTGATCAGCAGATACATATTGTAATCCCTGCTTTCTGCAAGCTGTAACAAAGCAAGAAAACACAAAAAAATACCCTCTGGAGAAAGCTTAACCACACTGTTCTTTACTGTAAAATAAGGCTTACATCTGAGGCTACTATATCCCCCAGGCTTTATCTCACTTCTTACCTTGAGTGAATTACTTAATGATGGGAGGCAAATCTTTGCTAAAAGGTAATGTGGTGATTAAATAGCTAGACCAAAATTCTAGCAAACTACACTTATTATTTCTGAAAAGGACTGTACAAGGAAGGGCCATCTTCCAAAGCTGCTATTTTGAAATATGTTAGAAACAGATCGGAGTAAAAGACCAACTTTATCATCTGCCCATTTGGCTGTCTATACATTTCTGTCTGTCTGTTTACTTCTCAGAAGCTCATTTCATTCTAGTCCTCAGAAAGAAAATAACATTTTTTCACTTAGAAAAGTTTTTTTGCATCAAACACCTGCCATGTTCCCAAACATTTAAACAGAGACATTGACCAAGATGCAGGATTACCTTGGCTTGGGTTATGAAACCGAGTGCCATGAACGGCTGCCTGGACTAGCCCCTCTTTCATGCAAGATGCTTCAGGTGACCCAAGGACAGTTTGTGCCTGCAATGACTCTCTGAGACCTCCAGAGTCAGCAGCAATTTTCTTACTTTCATGGACATTGTATAGACGGAAAAGTGAAACTTCAGAACAACCCAGCTAGGGGACTGGGACAGACAAAAATATTTCTGGATCTCTTTATTGCCTTCTTTTTGGCTGGGACCATAGGCAAGACAGTAGGTGTGTGCAGCAAAGCTGAGGGATGCTTGGGTGCAGCACCTGGCAGGAGAGCTGGGAGGAGGGATGGTGCCAGGAGGTGTGGACTGGGTGCCCAGAAGTAGCACCCATTTAACGTAAATTACTTAGCAGGAAGGAGATGGCTCTTTTGGGGTAGTTTGTTCAGAAGTCAGAATTCCTGAAACCTTGCAACTTTGGGCAAATACTCTAGAAGGCTCGTGGAGTCCCTCTTACCATTTTAACCTGCTTGTTGAAATCTCAGTGCTGGTAATACCAGAAATCATCTGAAGGAGACAAAGTCAGTTTGATTTTCCAAAACTTTTGTTCAAATATAGCACTACCAAAATTTCTCAGCACACATTTCCTTCCTGAAGCCTTCAGTGGAAACCACCATAGAAAGTGCTGTTTGATGTCGTACAAGAGACCATGGTTTGGGATTTAATTTTGGGCAAAGAGGGAATGAATGAACAATGGCTATAGCTAAGAACTTGTTGTTCTAGTTAAAAGGCCGGCAGGCGGAGAGAGACCTAGTGCTCCTCCGCCCTAGGAACAGCGAAGTCATTCCTCACAGGACTTCTCTGGACTGTAAATCACTTTATAAATGCAAAATGCCTTGGCGCATTCCCAGAGCAGAACAATTCTTGCTGCGAGGAGCTATCAACTTGCTTTGCAAAGAAGAACTTGACATCTGGGATAGTCTGTAAACACCAAGAAGAACAATCTGGGAGTGCAACCAAAAGCACAAACCCATTCTTGTAAAGTACAGATGGGGCCTACAGAAATACCGAACCAGAAGGATTGAATAAGTAAGTTACTCCTCTCTCTCACCCTCTCCCCCTCTATATGTCTCTGTTTTTAACAATCCTGAGCTTTAGAAATGCCAGCTTTTTTAATCTATAAAACCATCTGTGTAGCTTTTCTCAGTGGTATCCTTTCACTTACATCCTGTGTCATTGGTGTGTCTGTCTCTCTTGATGTTGATAATGTTGTTGGCAGCTTTTCTTGAAGCTTCCTATGAGCATACTTTGAATGACAAAAAGGTGTGTGTGGGGGGAAGAACAGGCAATGCAAAGCGAGTACAGAGCTGATTTTTATAGCCTTGTGCATATAGAATAGATTTAGTTCTGTCTTGGTCCATTTTTCTTCAGCAGCAAAATGTTTAAACCACAGAAAATTTTGCAAGAACGGGTGACTTCCCCCCAACCACTTCCCCTCTGCCCTGCAGCAGGCTCCTCGGGGAGGACCTTGAAGCGCTGCAGAAGTCTGGCTATTGTGATACCATTGTCCGTTGTACAATTATTTGACAAGCTTTCACAAGCTTCGTAAGAAGAGGGCCCTTTGGCTAACCACCTGAGGCAGGGGATGCTCTTAAAATCAGGATGGTTTTTTTCAAATAACAAATTAACTGTTTAGTTGTCATGTAATCCTGATATTTAAATAATACTTCCTGAGCTGCCCCTCTATGTGTCAAGTCTTTCTTTTTGCACAGACTAAGTGCCCCAAAGCCACTTAACTGTAGCCTGAAGTCTAAGAGGACTAAAATCCCTTTATTTCCCCCACCCTGCCAGGAATCCACACTAGCACTTTTCCTTGAAAATCGCTCATTTTGCTGTTTATGTCTCTCTGGTGCAGAAACTGTGCTGGTTGTATGAGGAGTGGTTAATTCCACAGTTAACCTCTCTTGCTCTTTCTGCCACAGCAGAGGAGTTGGCCTCAAGATCAGGAGGCCAGGGAATAGGATGGTGAAGCAGCTATCAGGTTTAAAAATATATTCTGTTCTGTTCTGTTCAGTTCTGTTCTGTTCTGTTCTGTTCTCTTCATGCCGTGCCATTTCCACGCCATCCAGTCTGTACCATCAGCCCGGTGACTTAACTCTTCCTGATCAATCTCCCTGTAGCCCTTGGCAAAATTAACAAGTCAGACAACTGCAGTTGGTCCAGCCACTGTCAGGATGGACAGCCTCCTCCAAACAGAGGCAATAAAACAGGAATAGTGAAGCTGTCCAGAAGAATAGCTGTGCATCTTTAGCACTGACAATCCCTGTTTCAAAGGATAATAGAGGTCACGACCCCTTCGCAGTCTCTCATCCCGGCAGTGGGAGGTCTGTGCAGCCCTGGAGCGGGACTGGGCTGCCTGGGGCACCGGCTACGGACAGGCAGCAGACGGCAGGTGTCCTGCCCAGTGCCAAGCCTACAGGCAGCCCCTCCACTTACCCTCCCGTCCCTGCAGCACCAGCGGCTAGGACAGATGTTCACTGCTGGACGTGGACGTTGCTTCAAGCCCATCTCCTTGCTGCTCCTGGTATGTGTGGAGTGTGTTTTACTGTGTCTCAGCCTGCGTTTTCCTGCCAAGAAATAGACACTTCTTTGAGGAAATAATAAACTAGCTGCTTTCTGTGTCTTCAGCTGGCTACATGCAGATGAAAACATAGACAGACAGGAAAAGATTTGGCCAGTGTTTCCTCTGTCTTGGGTATCTCCCAGTAACCTGCGACGTTCATGCTGGCTGTAAGGAGTCTGGGGCTGGATGGATAGGCCAAAGGACTCCTCGCTCTCCTCCATCTCTACGGCTCTCTCCCCATGTTTTCCCCAAGACTTACAATAAACTTAGGAAACTCGTTCTACCTCATTGGCTAGGAAATAAGATCATTCTCATGGGAATGACCCACCACAAGGTCTTCAAACTCAGCGACCCAGGGAAGTCAAGATTGGCTTTCAACAGCAGGCACTCACAAAAGGTTTTCCGAGTCCCCTTCTGCAATGACAGAAACTTGGGAAGTGGCTTGGGAAGTGACTCGGGGGTTCTCATCCGTCCCCCTGCACAGCTGCTGGTGGCTAAAAGCATGAAGGAAAGGAGGATCTCTGTGGGGTGCCCACAATTCACAGAGAAAGATACTTCGCTTGTCCCACATATCCACAAAATCAGGAAGTTCAGGAGCTCTTCTCCAACACACAACAACAACAATAACACAGCTGAAGGTTATTCAAAGCTGCTGCACTGTCCTGAAGGATACCACAGAGATGCGTCTGCTGATGGACAACTGCACATCAGCCTACATCACGGCAGGCAGACTGGTGGGATGTATTGCACACATCTTATCCATGCATTGCCAAATGATCTACAAAAAGAGATCGGCAAAAGAGTTTTGGCAAATGCACAGTTCTACTCCATGTTTTTTATCTCAGAAATTGCCATACAACAGGGCAATTTCAAAGGGTAAGGAGAATCTGCTCTTCTTCCCTGAAGAAGTCTAAAAATAGGCAACTACTCCTCATCCTTGCATGTCCCAAAGTAAAAAAAAAAAAAAAAAAAAGTAATTCAAATAATGCCATGGTGATCCTGAGTTGTTCTCAGGCAATGGATGCCACCTTCCTATGACCTAATATTCAGGAACATCTCCTAAAACACAGTGCTCTCTTTGTCCTCAGCTGGAGCAATCCATACACTTAACAACTTGCTTCCTAGGAAATCTTATCCAGACAGGATAGTTTAAAGTTGTAATTATTGCACACAGGGGCTGACGCTCTGTCTCCACAGTATTCCATAATGGGAACAAACCCTCTTTTTCTAGACCTAGGGACAAAACCGAAGCCCTGAGACCTTGCTGTCCTGGCATATTTAGAGTCCTCGCAACCCTCCACTGTCAGAAGTACATGGCCTTTTTCCTTGCTTCCCATTCACCCCCACAGTCTAGGTTTTTGCAGTGAAAAGACCCAGCTCTCCTCACAGACATCACAGAGTGCAGAATTTCAAACCTCAAGTTGCCTTCGCGACATGTCTTCAAACACCTGTCTGATCTTTCCTGACAATACTGTTGTTACAAGTTTCTAGTTGTGTAGTTATCATCAGCCACGTATTTAATTGGAACGTGCTGGTTTAAATCCAGCTTCTATCTGCATGCCTGCTATTGTATTTCCACAACTAATTGTGAACACAAATACTGTTGCTCAGCAGTTAGCAAAACTGATTGCACTGGCACAAATTCATTTTAAAATTCATTAAAAATCAGGATCATTAATGTGTTGAATATTTTTCCACAGCCTGGAGACCTTCTGCTGGCAAAATATTGTGTTGCGCTGGGCAAAACAAACCCCATGCAACAGTTTCTGTAACTTTGCTGACTGGTCCTTCCCTCCCCCTGCAAAACTGTGCTCCTAGCTCTGATGTGATGTCCCTCAACAGGAAGAGCAGATGAGATATATTTGTGGGTGCAGAAGGGAGGGAGATGGAGCATTTTCCTGTAAAACGCAGATATTTGCAGTTGGTCCTTGACAATGATTTCAGCAATATTTTTCTGGCAATAATTTGTCTAGTCAAAAAAAGCTGAAAAATACAAGCGCAGAAGTGCCAAAGTCTCTGGCCTGCCCATCTGTAGATAAGCAGCAAAACTCGTCCTGGTTTCAGCGCTGCAAACTCACCCCGATATGACTGATTGTGGGATACAGGCTGTCCTCCACTGACAGAGCCCAAACTCAGAGCACTTTCTTCCCCAAAATGGTATTTTATCTGCTAAATTGAAATTCCCCCCATTTGAAAGAATTTCCCCGGCTTAATGTGACATTGCGTGTTACTCCCACAATGCTGATAAATCCAGTTAATTCCCTTCTTCTGTGGAGCAGGATGGAGGCAGATGAAGAATGAAATCCAAGGAAGTGGGGTAGGGCTGTGGTTTTCCAAAAACTATGTTGTACCCCTTTGCTTAATGATAATCTGAGAAACGAGCCGGGTGTTACGTGTCATAGCAGAGGGTAAATACCCTGTTCCTTAGGCAAGTAACCAAACAGAAAAAAAGGGGATTGAGTGATCCCCACTTGGGCACAGTGACAGTAGACAGATGGCCTCAGAAGCACATGACAGAGTTAAGCACAGGCCAGAGGCCACAGTTTAAAATAGCTTTGACTCATCTCATCATCCCCGTTTTGAGTTTTCCAGAAGCCAGAGGGACTTGCCCGGGATGCCCTGGTGACACCCCAGCAAGATCCCCAGCTCTGGAGAGCTGCAGCCCCACGCCACCGTGTCCAGCCCAGACACTTCACCCCCCAGCATCTTGCATCCATCACACTTTGGTCATCTCAGGAGCAACGCCAGCCACTTCGCTGAACAAAACCTGGCTCCTCGAGCCCAGCTGGGCTCATGCAGGGGAGGTGGTGGCAGGCACCACGCAAACTCACGGGTGGCCATAAAGGAACTGTTGGCACCTCAGTGCACTCTAAGTCCAAAGAAGCTTTTGAGGTCAATGCCTGTGACTGGAGTGACGCTGACAGGCTTATCAGTCAATAAATGGCGTGAGGGGCAAAAACTCTTATCATTCTGCAAAACTAAGGCTCCTAAAAAGCAATGATCATACTAGGAAGATAAGGGGAGGTGTTGTGTCAGGATCTGATCTTTCTACCTTGCATTTGCAGCCTGTATTGCTCACCGTCTTCAGACTCAAGGGTCTAGTCTGCCTTTTTAACTTGTAATTCCCTAATATACATACAGCTCATTGAATATTTGAGGTCCCCTATCAGAATTTAGTGATGTTATCCTACTAATGTCTAAACGTTGCTATAACTTGTGTACGTTCATCTGCAGGAGATAAAAGCATGCAGGCACTTAGCAGTGAGAGACACTTGGATTTGAGAGCATCTCAACAGTTCTCTGCATTGAAATCTCAGAGCTGTAATCCAAACTAAGGTTTTAAAATACTGAACAACTTTATTATTCTTCAGTTTGTTTCATTAGCAGGAAAATGCAAGTTCTTTCACGTAGAGTTACTGATAACAGAAACTGGCTAGTGCCGAATGCCCCGCTGAATTCACAGTGGGGCTTGTGGAAGGGGATTGTATAGCAACAAATGCCAACCGCTTAATGTCTCACTGAATTATAGATTTTGGAAGACTGTTTAATAAGAAGGAAAACAGTTAAGATAGTTTCCACTGAATTTTACATGTGTATAAAAAGCATGGGACTGGCATTGACAATATATCTCAGGAGGATTAAATTATTGTTTCACACTCCTTGTAAATTTGAGCCCTTACTGATACATGCATTACCCCCACTTAGATTATGCATAAAGATATAATTAATATACAAAACATCTGGCAGGTCACTTTTTTAAAAGGCCTAACACTTTTTTTTTTCCATAGGCAAGTGATTTTTTTTCCTCCATGTCTCATGATTTTTCCTCCGAAGGTGTTACCACGTTTCCAAAAGAGGAATGACTGCAGTGAGTTCCTTCGCTTTGTACTTCAGTTGTTTGTATGATTCTGTGTTTACCATTTAAATTCAATTAATTTGAATTACGCCACAACATGAAGCTTTAAGCAATTCTGCATTGGAGAAACATGAGGAGGTCCTAGCTCGTTCAGGATCCCATCCATCACTGGGGTGGGGGTCACCTTCTGCCACAGTAGGTATGCTCAGCACGGTGCACAATTAATGCCATGGTATTCCTCTGGATTTATTCAGCATTGCCTTCTGATGGATTCTGCTCTCAGTGGCTGAAAACTTACACCAATTTTATACAAACTCCTGCCGTTTCCATCCGCTAAGGATTAAAGCGAACTGTCTGCAAGATTAAGTTCTACAGAAAAGAACAAGTAAAATAAATGAGAGGGCATCCAGCGTCCTGCTTATTATTGTGCTTGTGTATGCTCACGTAGTCTGTGTGTGGGTGCATATGCGCATGTATATGCCTTCTTATTAGCAGCAAGGCCACTACAAGAACTACTCAATAGTAAAGTCATCCAGGATTTCCCTGCTTCATCTGCTAACAATTTTGCTAGACTTTAACCTGTTGGGCTGAAGTCTTCCAGGCAGATTTCCCTGCAGGCTATATACTTAGGGAAATATCCAACTCCAGACTGTGCATTTTTTTTTTCTAAAAAGAAGTTTAAGGAAAAATATGTACCCTGGCCTCGTCTTCCTGAAAGGTTAACAGGTCATTTGCTACTCCTGTGCAAATCAATCCAAATTTGCCCATGTTACACACCGTCCTAAGATCACAGTCCGAGCACACTTAGCACAGGAAAGCAGTTAAATTCCTCAAATAGTCTGTGCTTTCTGGGCATGGTCCCTGCTGGGGTGCCTCGGCAAGGCTGCTGCCGCCCGGCTGGGGACGGTCACCAGGGCTGGCAGCAGAGCCCCCACTTGGCTCGCTTTCGTGGCACGGGGACGAAACTGCCCTCTTCAGCTGGAGGCAAGGATGGGGAGTGGAGGAGCCGGCTGCCCACGGATCATGTGCTGTGGAGGGGACAAGCAGATGAGCCTGTGTCTGTCTACAGCACGTTTGCCTCAAAGAGTTTGGGAGGTACTCGGGGCTCCACCGCCTCCCCCGTCAGCAAATAGCTGTGATGGCTGCTGGTGAGGCTTTGTAAGCACTGGACCACATAAAGGCTATTGCTAACCTATCAGCTTTCCACAAGGGTGATTAGCAGAGATCTTTGGTGGCTGAAATTAGTGGAACCTCTGGACTTTAATCTTCCTGCGTCTTTTTGTTCCACCTGAAAAATGAAGATAACAATGTCCACTCATCTCAGAGAGAGGAAACAGAATTCACCGCTATTCGCGAGCCACTTGAAAACAATAGCAGTGACTGCCACCAAAAAGCTGCTGATGAAATTAATAATTATGTATCCAGAGTACAGCTTGAATAGAGTGTAATACCCGAGACAGGGGGCCACGTGCTGAACTATGAAGATAAAACAGAATATTGAAAAGCTGCCCAGCAAGTGATCCTAATCCATCCCAGGCACCTGTGGGTAAAAAACATGTAGCTGTACGATGAAGCACTCATTGTAACGCAAAAACAGAACAGAACTCAATTAAACATGCACAGGCAAACTTGATTCTGGCATTTCCTAAGTTTTAAGAGCTTGATTTTGTAAACAATCATAACCTTTCAATATGTATTTTTGAACATGATATATATATAGCTTTTGTGGTGCGTACAAGTACTGCTATGTATGCACACTTACTTCTCTGATTTGGCTTCCACCTCATTCTGGAAAAAAAATATTGCCTATAAGTTATTCCTATAAGAGAGAGAGAAAGAGAGAGAGAGAGAAAGAAGGAGGGAAGGAGGGAAGGAGGGAAGGAGGAGAGGGTACTACTCGACTTATTAAAGTGAAGAGTACAGCTAGTGATCTCCAGTGCTTTAAACAAAGTAAGGGATTAAAAAGAGTGTTTATTTGCATGTTCAGCCTACTTCCAAAGGCAGGCATATTACGTGCCTGGGCATATACTTACCAACCTGATTATCATAGCAATCTCAATGTCTTGATCACACACTAAATTGGTGCAACCGTCATGAATATCCTTGGGTGCACAGTTGCTTATGCCAATAATTTCGAAGTTCAGCACATCTTTAATTTCAGTACACTGAAGACTACTGGGACAATCACTTTCAGCTGTAGAGACAGTTCATCCTGTGCAATCGAAACCATCTCAGTAGATTGTGTTTGCAACCCCCCTAAAAATTCGTCAAATTGGGGTGCTTGTTTTAGGTACTTGGAAAATCAGTCTTAGGAGAAATTCAACTTTTCTCTAGGTTTTGCTGCGGGGCAGCAGTGGCAGATTAACCATCTGCAGCAGAAAATTGCCAGCTATTGTAGCTAAGGCAGCAGTAAGACGAAGGGGAACAGTTTGAAGGAATAGTCCAACTGTGCCTGCAGGGGTCCTGAAATATGTAGATCCACTGACTAAAAATCAGTAAAGCATTCGCTATTCAGCCACTGCCACAGTGACTTTGCTGGGTTTCATAAGTTGCGGAGGAGGGATTTATTCTTGACTTGACCCCACTTCTGTCAACTCTGCAGAATCCTGGTTAATATCCTGCTAAGTATCTCATTAGTGACCACCCAAACACTATGGGGACATCCTCAGTCTGCTACCCACAGTGTACTTGTGGAAGAGGACACCTACAGACATACACCAACCTAAAGGACCACACCTGTGGGAACCGAGAAAATACCATCCCAACACTATTTTTTCCTTGCCAGAATTCTCTAACTGGCCATAAATGAAATGGTATTAATGAAAATGGACCAAAATAAAAATTCAAAGAAATTATTTTGAACATTTTAATGATTTAGGACTACTAAGTAATTTGGACAAGATGAGTTCATTGGAGGCAGTAAGTTAAACGCAGTTTTCTACTACTGAATCAAGCCAAACCTTTTGGTCAGGAAGAATTCACAAATACCCATAGCAAGTACATACCTGCCTTGCAATCCTGATGTTCTCCACAGTACTGAAATATCTAGCACTTGAAGCAGAAGTGACATGGCAGTGCTGTACTTGCTGAAAATTACTGCCTGGGTAGGTTTGTCCAAAGTTTCCCAGTGAAACTGCTGACCATCCTATAATCCAAATATGTTTGCATTAAATCCTAAAGCCTCCTTCATTATCGGAAAAAGAAGAAATCCTTCCTTTTTCTTTCAGACAGGAATTAAAGCTTACCTTGTAAACACCAGTGAGGATTTATTATCCAAATGAGTTCCTCCTGTGGTGAACTTCTCAATGACCTGCCTGTCAATACTAATGCAATCAACCCATCTTTCTAGTTTTGAGCAGTGGCTTTAAATTCCTAATTGAGTCTTTACGGCCATGTACCATGCCTGACCAGTCAAAGCTCCTATCTCTAATGAGTTTAGACCATCTCAGACTTTGAAAAAGGGTACAGTAGCTACCTCTGAACTTGGTGAAGGCAATAAAGTTGAAAAAAAAAAATCTAAAATAAATCTGTTTACTTTATCTGCCTGAAACGATTCTTGATATTCCTAACATGAATGTCACAGATATTTCAAAGGTAAAATATAGACAACTCATTGCAAGATTCCTTATCAGAAAGCTAATACTCCATGCTAAAGCAATGGAGCAATTTTTACACCTGAGTAATAAAAGTGGGCAGTGAGAACACCTGCAAATCAAGAATATTTTCTGAAGCAGACATCTTCTGATTAAGGCAGAGATTACACTAGTTTCTGGCTTCACTCACTATACCTAAGTATAAATGTAATGTGAGGGTATCTGATTTACAGTTATTTGGGTCTATAATTGATACCCCCTCCAGTGAAGAATTAATATATCAGAAGAAAATGAAAAGACTCTATTGGTGATGTAGGTCGTTTTGAAACATAATGATTTTTCCGAGTTGCCAAACTCCTTATTGCATATGTTGCTATTACAAAAGCATGTATAATGTGAATTAGAGAAAGAAAGGGAGGCTTGTATTCATATCCAGACTTCTAACTGTTACCATTTAAAAGGGCCATGAGGTACCTGCAGGTACAACTCATTCTTTTTCTACCAGTGCATTTAGCGGTTTATTCATCTTGGAGAGAGTTTATTTATTATTTTGCAGGCTGGACTGTGCTGGAACTTTGTGGGTTGCTATTCTGAGTGGAGTTTGATTTCCTGCTGTCTCTCTTCATCACCTCTCTCCTTTTGTATATTTCCCTGCCATTCTCCTGCTTGTATCTCTGAACAGTGGGCATGCTTTTCATTTTAAAAATTACTCCTACTGTGAGCTCACTTAACAGGACTGAACGTTCATGATTTTGCTCTTCAGAGGGTCTTTCCACTTTTGAAGAAAGAGTTCAGGGCTAGCCACTGTGTTCTGGCAATTGCTGCTTCCCTCCAAAATGAACTTAATTTACACTTTTTTCCCCTGCTGCCTCCTCGTCTCATCGGTTTTGAGAAGTGCCAATGTATCTGGTAGGCTGTACACGCAGATATTTGTTTTGCCTTTTAATTCTGACTCTCCACCCAAAAGACCCCCCTGTTCGTTGCAGACACCTGCTGGGCCTGGGAGCCAGCAGCACTGGGATGTCACATCGGAGGTCCTGTGCAGTGGAGTCTTTCCAGGCTTAGGACTCCCATGGAGACAATGATGTAACTAGGTTTTGGGTTTTCTCACCACAGCACCTGGGTGCTCCCTCTGCGAGGGAGCCTGCTTCTGACAACCCCTGTGGTGGCACTTCTTGCCAGATACAGTAGCAAGCAATTACAGCATTGTAGACCTGCTGTAAAAATGTACTTTGATGCCCTAAAAAAACATGCATTGCTGGTCTTAAGAAGCAGTGTCACTTCTCAAATGACAGTTTGCGGTCATTCGGCGTTGCATTATATCAGGCAGTGATAGCTGGCAAAATTGCTATTGTTTGCTCTACCTACTGGACTACCACTCAGTGCCATACTGGTGGTAACTGCAGCCCGGTAAAGCACCTTAGTCCTCTCTGACTGACTTTTATTCTGCTCTTTTGGTCCTTCCTTCATTCACTGTAAAGTCCAGCACGTTCCTTGGTCAATGCTCAGTTGTCCTCCTCCGTCTAACATGCCTACATAGGATGAAGTGTTTGATGTACTGCATCTCTTGAAAGAAATATCGGAGCCTTGGAGCAGAGATATCATCCTTTCACCCCACCTTTTACCTTATTGCATGGCAATGCTAGTTCCATGGGGGTATTGCAGTGTTCTTTAAAAAGCAGAAATGTGGTTTCCTTTCGGACCTTTCAGAGTCAGGAACATGCTCCTGGGAAAGCAGAGGTCTCACAGGGAGTGCAATGCACAGGGAGCACTGTGATTAGGCAGGTTTCGATCCTGGGTATCGAGAGCTCTGAACTGTTGTGCACTATGCCAAGTGGAACACTTTAATTCTCTTAAATATCCTCCTACTGTACCTGTGCATTTCCCTATTTTATGAAACAGAAAGCTTTTCTAACAATCAGGAAGGTAAAGAAAAATTAGAATGTGGAAGATGAAGGATTACAGAAGAAATCTCAAATAATAGTTTAACCCTTTTCATCCTCATGGAGTGATGTGTTCCCTCGTGATGAAGGTGTGGGATTGTTATTGCCCTCATTTGCACGAATGTAGGTGGAATAGCGTGGGTGAAACCCTCTTCCACAGCTGTAGAGAGGCATGAGTTCAGGGTTTTCTGAACCATGCTTAGACAGCACCTCTCCTAAATAATGTTCTTTATGGGAAGAGGGTTGTCAGCTACATTATCAAGTACCACACAGTACAGTGGAAAGAAATAAACTGGGAACTGTGAATTACATGTTACTTGACACCTCCAGGCCACGTATTCAGGCAGTTCTTTAGCTTATCCATTGGTTTCTGAAAGGTCAAAATTAAGCTGCATATTTCCACCCCCTTTACAGTAATATTACAAATTTCGGTGTGATTTAAGGGGATCTAGCCCTGCTCTCTGGAGGCTTAGGATGGAAAATTACAATATTTTGTCTTTTATATGCCAATTACATTAAAAGTAACATTGGTGTAGTGGCACTATTTTTGAAACCTTCTACTAGAAGGTCTCGGGACTACAGACTCAGTTATCAGGCTTTTACATTACCCAGGAAAAAGTAACTACAAATGCAGAGGTATGAGTTGATTTAGGGACAAGATCAGAAGAAGAAAAGCCTCTCTTCTTCATTGCATTCTCAGCAGCTGACTTTAAGCAGCACCCACGCTAAAGAATCACTCCCTGGGGCTCCATGGCATGTGGGAGCGAGAAAGATGTCTGAGGATACGCACTTCAGAGAAATAGCAAGGAGGGGTTTTGGACTGCAAATATAATGAGCTGAACTCGCCTTCGTTACACCAGTACAACTTCCTTGGATCTCGACAGGTTGCACAAGCGTAACAGGAAGCTAAGCATTGCACTTTGCATGTTAGCGCTGAAATTTGTTGCTCCAAAAGGAACCTGTGGGAAGTCATGATTAGACAAGGTATAAAGCTTATTTTGAAAAGAGAGGGATTTTTGAAAGCTAGGCTAGAGGTTACGACAAATGAGAGTGGTATTGAGATGCAATAGTTATAGAAAGACAAAGAAAAGCTGAAGATGTGATAAAAGAAGAGAGATGTGCAGTAGAAAGCTGACTCCTAGCATAGTGCCACATAAGGAGGCTAAGAATACTTTACTGCACAATTAAAGTTAAAAAGGATAAAGCAAAATCAGCTTCGTGTGCTTCAAGTCAAAGCTAAAGATGGTGTCCATGATCACAAATTATATCACTCCTCCATGGAAATAAGATTTAGTGGAGATTTTTAATAGGTCTGCTCTGGAGCATTCTGCTAAAAGAAGCACAGAAAAATCAGGTTGTCCTGTTTTTTTCCGAGGTGCTCTTGTCTTTTTACACAAAAGCGCTCCTTGTCCTTCCTCAAATTGTTATTTTCTGTCATTGGCCACTGCCATTTAAAAAGCAGCATATTTCTCTTAAGTGCTTTTTGTCCCCAGAGCACCTTGAACCTAAGAGAAATGGAGGCCTTTAGAAAGCTAATGGAAGTTTCAGGTGTTCAACACCTGTGAAGAGAAGGCTTTGGTTTTCTAGTTTCTTTCCACTCCCTTTTAAGCTATCTTTAATAAAAACATAATGTTGAATTGTTCACACTAATGTACACATACAGCACCCTGGTTCAGCCATGATTCTCATCTTTTGTTTCTGATGTTTGTGATAAAGCCCTTTATTTCTGTTTCAGAAAGCTGAGAGGCAAGAGCGAGACTTTCTGTAACAACACAGAAAAGACACGAATGTTAAAAGCTGTACAACAGATTCAAAATAGAGTCACCTGATGCCTGTTCCATTTCTGGATTTATGCTGAAATATGGGGGAGAGTGCAAATGCATTCATTGAATGCATAAAATCTGTGAGGCTGTCTGTCAGGTGGGAATCAGTCAGGAAGCCTGGAGCAAGGATACCCATAATTATGCCGTCAAAAGGCTTGCAATAAGCAGCAGAATATTTTATTTGCCGTCAATCCTACAAAAAGTCTTTTATAACATCTGTGTCAGCAGATTCCAGGTCCCAAGAGGTGCCACTTTTCGAAAGCAGCAGAGAACACAGTAAGGGTTTGTGGTGAGTTTGCCGAGTACATTCAATGGAAAACCTTACTGGTTTAATGAAGTTATAGGTGGCAGATGACATCTCAGTTTTGCCTGTGTTTGAGGCACTGTTTCTCAAGGTGAGTTGGACTTTCACGTTGATTGATGCTCAGTTAATTTTCATTGTTAGTGACTCCTGTTACCTATTACTTGTGCTTCAATAGCAGCTCAACCCTTTGGTCAGCACCCTCTCACCCCAGTGCTCTTCAGTGTGCAAACACCTAAGAAAAGTCACCTCCCAGCTGACACGGAAAGCCTGGGAAAGGACATGCTGGTGGGGCACTGCACCACATGGTCATTTCCCCCAGCTAGCAGAGACCTCAGCCAAAACCTCCACACAGGGACGCTGTCAGTATTTACCAGCTAAGGTTGTTCCCGTGAGCTGCAGCACCATGGCGTACCTACATCACCTCTGGGTGCAAGGTGGCTCGCATCTGACGAGCGTGCATCCCTCTGTACGTCGCGTCCTTCTGCACATCCAGTTCAGGAACTAGCCCAAAGGAAGCCAGTTTTTCCAAATTAGCCATGCCTGCTGAGATGCTTTACCAGAGTGGAGCGTTCTAACATAGCCACCATGAAATAGCCAGAAAGTCCAGTTACCCACGCTATTTACTGAAATGCTGCTTTTGGCGCAGAAGACAGTTTGTTGCCCCTTCTCTGTCTGATATTGCCAGGCGCATCCATATTAGTAAATAGGGATCGTTCTCTGGCCCTGAGGTCCACTGGCACAGCACCGCTCTCAACCGTATGGCTAAACTCCTTTTCAAAACAGGGGGCCGCATCTGGCCCGCAGTCGGGCAGGTCCTTAGCCTGTGCTAACCCTCGGGCTGTGCCTGAAACCTGGGAGGGATGCTAACCGGCACAGGCCAAAACCATATCAGGGACCTTCCTATGCAATTCCAGTGTGGAATATCCCAGGCCAACACGGAGACCCATGCCCTGGCCTGGTCCACTGGCATAGACAAAGCCATGTAATGTCACCTTGTGAACCTTCTGGCTCTGCTGTGCTCATACATGACAGTAGCTTGAAAGTCTGAACTTTTCTTTTTGGTGACTGTAAACCAAAGCATCCCACCTGATCTTGAAGAAGTTGAAAAGGAGTTGGAAAACACAGCTTACAGTTTATATTCAGAGTACTCGTAGTTCTTTTAATTTATTTCTCCTGCCTTGATAAACCACTCTGAGGTCAATAGTATCTAATTCATCTAAATTGTGTCATAAAACATCTCTTATGACAATTTGTAGTTACGATGCCATTATCTTAATTTTGTCTCTGATGAGTCTCTTTCATCAATTGAAGTTTTGATCGACTGTATCTGTGCCTAAAAAGAAAAAAAAATGCGGCCATGCCTTGCTAAAGGTTTTTTCACTGACTGTTTCATATGGTGCCTGCTCACTGGAGCTCTGTAAGTGATATGTGAAGCAAAAGATTCTGCTTGTCAGTCTGCTTCACAGATCCACTGGAAATAAACACATCAGACACTGAGATGAGCTAATAGCACACTTGCTTCTGGTTGCTCATTTTTGTTTCGGGTAATGTCATGCCCCTCCATGTACCAGCTGGAGAGGGGAGAGAAAGATTTAATCAAAAATAAAAACAGCTGGTTTAGGTTTAAGTTTTTCTTTTGTACTATGAAGTGCAGGAAGGGAAAATGAAAGGGTGTCATTTGCTGTGACCATTGAATAGAATAAGATCTGTGAATGCCAGCAGGTCTACTTCTCACCCATGAATTCAGCACTTCATTTGTTTGGGGAGAAAAGCTCCGCACACCTTTCCACTGAACCTCAGCAGTGCTCCTCGGTATAAACAATAGCTCATATTGTTGAGGAGGCTTATCGAGAAAGCTATGTCAGTAATGATGCGGATTTTCAGCTGGCGTTCCCCAGGATTTGTGAAGCATTTGCTGCCCGTAAGTGTGCTGATAAGCTGCTCACTGATTAGAATATTCTATCTGCAGTGCAATGGGGCTCCCGTTTCTCTGACATGTCTCCTCTGTGTCTTAAAAATACCACTAGCACATCAACAGCTTATCACAAGAAGCTATATGAATTCAGAACATGATTCTTTCACAAGATCGTTCAGGTTAGGTGTCAGCATAGACTGAAAAAACAAGGCGTTAGCAAGAGGTGAACATAACAAGCATATCTCATCATCTTTCAGTGTTCTAGCCCTCATTCTCTCATTCCTGGGCTTTTTGAGTATTTGTAGCCTTCACTATCCTGGTGTCTGCTTTTGACTGTGGGCTCCTCAGGGCAAGCGTGTCTTTGTGTCAGTAACACACTCTACCCACTAATGGCACTGCATGAGCAGTAATGAGTGAGCCTTCTGCAAGCAGCTGCAAATACAAATAACAGCAATAGTCTGGATGCTCTGCACAGTATCCAGATGCTTAAAACAGGAAATGAATCACCTGATTGCTCATCTGAATAATCACACCGGGGACCTGTATGTTTAACAAGTCTAACGCAAATCCGCCGGCAGTCATTCAGGAGACTCTCCCATCCTGATGATGGTGTCTAATGACAGAAGAGCTGTGAATGACTGCAGAGATGACTCCCGCGCGGAAAGCTGCCGTGCCTAAAATAATCAGCACTGTCTGGGTTCACTCGGATGTTGTGGTGGACACTGCCGGGCTCTTGAAAACTTCACGGCTCCTTCTCTTAGTAGATGTAGAGAAGGCCAGGGAGAAGAGGATGTGCACACCAGCACACCCTTGGCACTTGTCGATGTCATTTTCAGTTGCAAAGATAAAACGTCGCCAGTGTTGAAGCCCTCATCTTAGGAGCTAATAGCTGCTGGCTGTTAGGGCTTTCATTCCTTTTTTAAAAGCTCTTTTAAAATTGGTAGAATTTTGCCTCAGAACTGAAACTGTCATAATATCTTCATCAAGCGAGGGGCAGTGTCTATCAACGGAGCTTTCCTGTGTTGTCTTAACAGCAAATGTCTTCTTGTACAGATCTAGTTAAAATACATTGAAAACACTCATTTTAACCACGTGTATGTTTAAAAACTCTGCATTTGCCATGTGTGTGTACAGAAAAACAGATTGGCCCAGCCAGATACCTATGGTTCCATTTTATCTGCTATATTTATATTTTATATAATCCATGCAATTTTTGGTATATCCACATTCTCTGGAGCCTGTAGGGTGAGGTAAAACCTCACCTCTGAGGGCACTGAAGTCCTAACGCATGGGACAAACTGATGCATGGGGTCATGTTGTAACTTGGATAACCTCAGTTCAGTTCCCTTTTGTCTTTTCCTTCAAGCAGAGAGACCTTAGGCCAGCCCTGGAAGCAGTGAAGAGGATTTCCCGTGCCAGACCAGCAGGGATAGCCACCACGTAGCAGCAATACAGAGCGAATTCCCTTCTCCTCCCAGCCCCTGTGCAGAGCCCTAATGAGCGAGCTGCCCTGCCTCCCTCCTCCAGCCAGTGATATGAGGGACCCACAGAGGAAGAGATACCCTGATATGAGGGGCCCACACAATAGGGGAAGAGATACCCTATTTTTTTCTCAGTATAAGCTAAAATTTCTTCAGGTTTTTTTTTTTTTTCTCAGACTGCTCAGGCCAAAATTTCCATGAATTGCAATATTAATTTTTATTGTATAAAATATTAAGGGCCTGTCCCATCACTATTTGCATGCCCATTAAAGCACTTGTGCAGGAAAAACATTTAACATGGTATCTCAAAACCACTTTTAAATTATTGGTTGTGGTTTTGAAACACTTTTAAATAGGCTCTGTTTTAGCATCACAAAGACAAAAACCTTTGAAGAAGTTTTTTTTCTGTGAAAAGTTTGTTTCATTTAGCTAAGGAAACCTTAGAGCTTCATGTATTTATTAGTGTATTTATTAATGGCAAGCACCCGTACCTGCAGCAGAGCTAACATGAACAACAGCATCAATACACCCTAAAGCAATTTAGTTCAGCCTACGTGGGGTGGTGACTGATATGTAGACTTCTTTTGTGGGAATAAAACTAGGACGCCTTGACTGCAGCAGGAACTTAATGTACTCAGACTGGCTCCCTCTGCTAAACCTTTTCACCTACTCAGTGGCCGTAAGAAGAATTTAAGCTGTTCTCTATGTAGTTTTCTCACCTTGCCTGAGGTCTGGGAACTTCTGTCTGGAGTGGGAGTGGCCCAGGTATAAATGAGTCTCCTAACCATCAAACCCTTTCTTCTTCCCTTTGTTTTTAGTTGTAAGATCAAGCTAATCTTTCCATTAATAAGTTACTCCTGCATTCAAAAAAATGGTTTTATTTTCCAGAAAGCAGAGGGCTAGATCCACACAAGCACTGAAATGCTGCTTCCAAAACTCAGGTCTTCGTAAGCTGCATTCCCTTTACTCCAGAAACACCTGAAGGCTGTAGCTTCTATGGTTTGAACATCGTCTTTTTCTAGTCCAGTATCTGACTCTGCCTCTTTCCCAGAGAAGCCTGCCTCCCAGCCCTGGTGAGCGGCTCAGCTCCATCTCAGACAGGGGTGCAGCTGGGACCCCCGAACTAGGGGCTGCACTTTTCTGCAGAGCTTGCTGCTGTGGAGGTTCCCAAGGGTGCTGGTAGCATCAGCGCCTGGTTTCAGGGATTCAGCTGGGATGTTGCTGTCACTCACCTATATCAGAAGGGATTAACCCACTGCACTGCCCGACAGCCTCGAGGCTACCATAACCACAGGCAGTTTGGACTGTCTCCCAGGCTGGGTTTGGACTAACTGCTCTGGGCAGGTTCTGTTCTCTACAGAATAATCAAATACTTGTTGGAAATGGGAGAGGGAAAGGCAGCACTTGATGCTCTCTTCGTGTGCTTCAGCTCTCCTTTGAAAGCAGAAAAGATGTGATCCGAGGTCCCAGTTAGTCATGAAGTATTTAACAGTCAGTATCCAAGAAAGAGCTTGGGAGCAAGCTACCCAAAGTATCCTGCTATTCAGAAGCTTGAATGTGGCTTTCACGAACGAGGGAGACTCAACAGCCTGTCTCCAGAAAGGAAGAGCCTTCCTGAATGCTCAAGTCCAAGGGAGGAACAGGATTTAGACATGTGCACTATCTTTATCCTCTCACACCAGAGCAGCTCCTTGGACTCCACCTCGAGGCAAGCACTTCTATGCATGTGCTGTATAGGGAGTCACAGATGCTGAGGATGCTACAAGGTGACTAGGAACAAGGCTGTGATCCCCAAGCATGCTTTTTGGCACCAGAAGTACTTCTTACAGCATTTTGAAAGCTTGTCAATGTTATGTCCATTTTCATGGTTTTCCCAACTTCAGTAAATGCTGGATGAATGCTGCTGCATTTTTATATTTCATTTTTCCTGTCTATATGAGAAGGTGATAATTTCTAGACCCACATGATCAGTCAAATTAATATTCATGCAATATGCATTCAACAAAGCAGTTATCTGAGCTCTGAAACATTACCATGCACACAGCAGTAATTTTTAAAAGAATAGAGGGCTTTTAGCTTGAATCTCATTGAATCAAAATTATTTATCTACAAAAATGGATACTATGTTTCAGAAAATGTAATTGCAATTGCAAAACTATTTACAAAAAATTAGAACTAGGTTTATTTTTCACAATGATTACATGACTCTAGCTCTTGTTTTGTGAATTGTTGGCAAAAAAATATGGAAGTTTTTCACCTCAATGCAATTCACTGCTAGAATTTATTTGTCATATAATTTAAGCATATATTCTTGATTTACAGTTTGTTCAAGAGAAATTTACAGCAGCATTCAACATTCTTCGTTGAGCTGTGTTGGTTAATATTGATTGATAGTTCATATCAGATGATAGTTTTCTGTTCCCTGATTAGATGACATTCTTATAGTAAGAGTTCTCCAATGCCAATTCTAATGCTTTTTAATTCAAAAATTACTTTCTATGAGAATTCTCTTGTAATCATTCAAAATGTCACTTGTTTCACCTATCACTCTTGCTAGCTAATATATATCATAGAGTATTCAAACAAGGAAAATAAAAAGGGAGCAAGCACACCCGAAAGAAATGCATGCTAATGGAATTTGCTGCATTTTTCACCTCTACTGAAAAATCCTCCACTTATTCACATCAGTGTACACATTCATAAGCTTTCAGAATTCTGGATTTAATGTCCCCCCAAGAAATCTCTATGTGGGGAACAATTTCGCCTTCAACTCCTTAAGAAAGAGTATTTATAAGGGGAATTATTCCTGAGTATAAAGAAGTTCGTATAAACCAGACCTAGTAGTTTTCACCCAAGAGGGCAGAGAGTGAGGAGTGAAGAGCCCCTGTAACTTAAATGCCTGATCAAACCCTGAACTAGGAGGGAGAGAGAATTCTGGCTCTGGTCTGGACATAGCTGAAATCCCAGTGAACAAGCATGTTTGTGAAGTTTTAGTCCAACTTGGCAGTAATCGCATGGGACAAACTGATGCAGGTGCAAGCTGATGCAAAAAAACAGTACTGTAAAACCACCGATCCCTAAATCCCACGCAGATCACACCTGAGCCTTTTCCTTGTACGCCTCCCTAACTTCGGAGGGAGAAAACCATAGACGCGCTAGGTTCCCGGTTGAGGATGAGGAAGGGAGCCGGGTTTCATGGGGACGAGGGCTGTCGCATTACATTGGCAGGATGTTTCAGTTACGTGGGG